>NC_057803.1:229002297-229247654 GCF_018294505.1 Triticum aestivum
CACCCCAGGGAAAGCCAACGTCATGGCTGATGCGCTAAGTCGTAAATCTTATTGTAACAACCTAATGTTACAACAAAGTCAACCGCTTCTCCATGAGGAATTTCGGAAGCTTAACCTTCACATTGTTCCTCAAGGTTTTCTTTCCACCTTGGTGGCGAAACCTACCCTTACGGACCAGATCGTCAAAGCACAGAAGGTAGATCCGGGAATCTCCCGCATCAAGAGAAACATCAAGAAAGGAATTGCGAATTGTTTCTCCATTAATGATCAAGGGGTCGTATACTTCGGGAATCGACTAGTGGTTCCCAAAGTGCGAAACCTGAGGCGATTGATCCTTAAGGAGGCTCATGAATCTCCTCTCACCATTCATCCCGGTAGTACTAAGATGTATCAGGACCTACGCCAGAGGTTCTGGTGGACTAGGATGAAGAGAGAAATTGCTCAGTACATTGCTAATTGCGACGTCTGTCGTCGTGTAAAAGCAGAGCATCAACGGCCTGCTGGCACCCTTCAACCCTTAGCTATTCCTGAATGGAAATGGGATAAAATTGGTATGGATTTCATTACCGGTTTTCCCAGGACCAAGAGAGGGAATAATGCTATCTTCGTCGTTGTCGATCGTCTTTCCAAAGTAGCCCATTTCCTACCTGTTCGTGAGAGTATAACCGCTAGTCAATTGGCAGACTTATACATCTCCCGGATAGTGTCTCTCCATGGTGTCCCTTTGGAAATTAACTCGGATCGAGGAAGTATTTTCACCTCTCGATTTTGGGAAAGTTTCCAAAATGCTATGGGAACCCGCCTTTCCTTTAGCACCGCTTTTCACCCTCAATCGAGTGGTCAAGTAGAACGCGTCAACCAGATTCTAGAAGACATGCTTCGAGCCTCTGTTATCTCTTTCGGAATGGAGTGGGAGAAATGCCTTCCATTTGCCGAATTTGCTTACAACAACAGCTATCAATCTAGCTTGGGTAAAGCCCCTTTTGAAGTTCTCTATGGACGACGGTGTCGAACACCCCTTAACTGGTCAGAGACCGGGGAAAGACAATTCTTTGGCCCGGATATGATTCAGGAAGCAGAAGAGCAAGTTTGCATCGTTCGTGAAAAGTTGAAAACAGCCCAATCTCGTCAAAAGAGTCAATATGACCGAAAACATAAGGCTATGACTTTCGAGGTTGACGAGAAGGCTTACCTTCGGGTTAACCCTCTGAAGGGAACCCATCGTTTCGGTATCAAAGGCAAATTGGCTCCTCGTTACATTGGACCTTTTCGCATTCTCGCTAAACAAGGAGAAGTTGCCTACCAGTTGGAACTACCTCCGCACCTCTCCAGAGTCCACGATGTCTTCCACGTTTCTCAACTCAGGCGTTGCTTTTCGGATCCTATCCGTGGAGTGGACCACGAAACGCTTGATCTCCAAGATAATCTTACATATCGAGAGTACCCCATTCGTATCCTCGATCAGGCCGAGCGTACCACTCGACGTCATAATATCAAGTTTCTCAAAGTACAATGGTCGCACCATTCTGAGGATGAAGCAACTTGGGAAAGGGAGGATCGTCTTCGACTTGAGTATCCCGCCTTCTTTCCGGAGGAACCCAAATCTCGGGACGAGATTCTTTTGAGTGGGGGTGAGTTGTCACATCCTAGTTAGCCATGCATTAGAGTGTTGCATCATGTTTACTCTTTCATCAGAAACCTGAAATGGGGATGACAGAACCCCCAGTCCCCTCTGAAACCAATTAGGGTTTACTAAAAACTTTTTCAATGAACCTGAAATGCCCTTCTAAAATGCCCATAATTTTTGTCTTGGTTCAGAACCTCTGCCAAAAGTGATGCACATTTTCCTAGGCCATCTTAGGGTTTTTGAATTAAATCATAAATATTTGAATTTGGGCATTTAAAATTATATAAAATATTTAAATGCTCAAATATCTCCAAACTAAAATGTTTCATGTTGGAAATAATCCAACTATGGACCAGGAGTAGTTTGGTGATTTTAGGAGTTGCTTAAGTATTTTATTTAATTCAACAAAGTTGCAGAAGTATTAAAAAATAGAAAACAGAAAAAAATGGAAAAACTTACCTGGCGCCCAGCACCCGGCCCACCTGCCGGCCCAGCCCAGCGCCGCTCCAGCGAGCTGCTTGTCGGCCAGGCAGGCAGGCAGGTGCCCGACGGCGACCGCAGCGTGCCCCACGCACCTGCTCGCCTCCTCGCCGCTCCCCTCGCCCGGTGACGTCGTGGATCGGCCTCCCTCGCTCCCCCGAACCCCCCAGACAACCCCTCTCCTCTCCAGCTCCTCCCCCTCGTGCTCCCCCGCCATGGCCGACGCCACCATCGCCGTGCCTTCGTCGTAGCTGTGCTCCCCGCCACCCGTGCGTCCTCTCATCGTGTCCAGGAGCTCCGCCGCTGTCCACTCCATCGAGCAAGCCGAGCCCCGAGCGCTCGCAACGCCCGAGTCCACCGCAACGACCTCGCCTGAACCGCCGTCGCCGGAGATCCCCTTCAACGTCGTCGTCGCTCCGGTCCATCTCCGGCCACACCAAGGGCTTTGTCGCACTCACTGTGAGCTTAGCCATCTCCCCCTCCCTTCCGTTCTTGCTCCCGAGCCGTGTAGCGACCTCCCGGAGCTCAACCGCACCCACCGCCGTGGAGCTCGTCACCGACGTGCTCCCGGTCATCCTCCGGCCACTCCACGGTGTCCATCATACTCACCGTGTCACTTAGCACCTAGCTAGCCACTCCCCGAGCCTCACTGACCCCTCTAGCGTCAAGTTCGTGTTCGGCCGAACCCCGGTGGCCGCCAAAGTCGTCGCCGGCGCCAACTCCGGCCACCCCGACCCCAACGGACTCCACCAAGAGCTGCGGCTCGTCCTCAGCTCCACTCTGGTGGTCTCCGCGACCCATTTGGTGGCCGAAACGGCCAAAACCACTTCCGCCGCCGCGTCGGGCTCGCCGGCGGCTAAACGCCGGTGCAGCCGACCCGGGTTTGACCACGGGTGGGCCCTGGTTGACTCCCCTGAGTTAATGACAGGTGGGGCCCAGCCCTGTTAATTAAACAGGTTTAGTTTTAATTAAGCTTTAATTAATTTAATCACCCTGACACGCGGGACCCACTGTCAGGTTTGACCCGGACGTGTTCCGTTGACCTGCTGACGTCACACTGACGTCAGGCTGACGCAATAATTGATTTTCTGGAATTAATCTAATATAGGAAATTCCAGAATATAGTTTAAACTTCAAAAATTCATAACTTTTATTCTGTAACTCCAAATCAGACAAATTATATATGAAAAATGATCAGAAAAATCCAATCTACCCATCTGTATTATTTTCATGCATGATTAAACAAGTTAACCTGATGTTTAAAGAAGAACAAGGAAAAGCACTTTAAAAGGCCATGTTTGAGTTTGAAATTTGAATCTTTGATTCAAATTGGTTCAAACCCTTCTGGTCTTAGTTGCATTAGCCCAACACACTCATATTGCTATGTTTCATGCATGCATCATATTGTTGCAGATTGTTTGGTGATGGTTGTGTATCGGTGTTCTTTGCGGCAGGTTCTGCCACCGAGGAGTATCGTGATTACCCTAACGAAGAACCGTATCAGTGCATCGAACCATCAGGCAAGCAACCAACCATTTGATCATATCGATACAATCCCATGTTCTCGCTCCTGCTCTCTTTTACTGCATTAAGACAACGCGTTTCAAACTGCTGTGTGCTACGGTAGTTGAACCCACTTCCTCTGCATGACCTGTCATTGCCACAGTAACTAGATGAAACCCACTAGCATGTGTAGGAATTGATTGAGCCATATGTATGTGTTGTTCCTACCTTGCTATGCCTGCTATGCTTAGAGTCATGTCAGGTCTGGTTCATCTGGGTGACGGGCTAGAGTGAAATGATTATGTCGGTAATGAGAGTGGTGTGGTGAACACGATTTGGTAAAGGTATCGATGAGAGGCCATGTAGGAGTACATGGTGGGTTGTTTCATTGAAGCCGACCTTAAGCACTGAGATCTGTATGTGTGATTTAAGAATCAGCTACTACCATGCATTGGGCCCGAAACCAATGGACCCTCTCGGCTTCTTATTCACCCTAGTTCTCCATCCAGGAGTTGCAAGTAGTTTCTGGTGTTTGTAGCCTACTGGAGGCCGTGGACAGCGCTGACCGTAGGGGTGGGCTGTGATGCGGTAGGTACGTGGCCGGGTGTACCGAATACCCGTTAGGTATCTCGGGAACCCTGTTCACATCGTTCGGGGTCGTATGGGAAACCTCGGCCGGACTCCCTGCGGATGGAACCTGGATAGGCGATAAACCTGGACTGGAGGCTTAGGTGGTTAGGTAGGTCGTGGCCGACACCCACGTTGGGCTTCCGCTTGAAGGTTGCCGAGTACATGTCGTGTAAACGACGGTAAGTGGTGAGAGCGTGTATGAAGTACACCCCTGCAGGGTTATCATGATCTATTCGAATAGCCGCGTCCGCGGTAAAGGACTACTTGGTTGCCTATACAGTTCATAGACAAGTAAATGGAAACTACTAAAAGCCTCAAGATAAGTGTGAGTGCCGAGGATGGCTCTTCCGTAGGAAGACGGAGGTGGATCCTCGGTAGTGTATTGAATTGGTGAGTAGTGGACTCGTGTACGCAAAACTATTTCAAGCTGGAGTCTCGTAGGTTAGCCTAGCCAAGAGTCAAAGCTGGCTTGCTGCAATAACTCCACCAACCCTTCTTGATAATATGCATGTATGTAGGATCTGATGTAAGTCTTGCTGAGTACCTTTGTACTCATGTTGCTATAATTTACATTTTTACAGAAGACGCTGCAACCCCTTCTGATGGGTTCTACATAGACGTTGACATCAATGAGTAGGCTAAGGCCCAGGTGGTGATCCTGAGCTTGTGAAGGACCACGTAGTATAGCTAGGCTTTCCAAGCCTCTTTTATTTTACTAGTTGTCTGTACCCAGACAAGCTACTTCCGCTGCTGGTTTGTATGACTGTATGACTTGAATGCTGGGTCGTGCGACCCGTACCTTTGTGTATGTTATGTATGGCTCTCTGAGCCTTAAATAAAGTACTTGTGTCATAGAGTCATGTTGTGATGCCTTGTTGTGTTTGCACATATCGAGCATATTGTGTGTATGATTGAAATGCTTGGTATGTGTGGGATCTGACTATCTAGTTGTTTATCTTTAGTAGCCTCTCTTACCGGGAAATGTCTCCTAGTGTTACCGCTGAGCCATGGTAGCTTGCTACTGCTCTGGAACACTTAGGCTGGCCGGCATGTGTCCTTCTTCGTTCCTGTGTCTGTCCCTTCGGGGAAATGTCACGCTTTGAGTACCGGAGTCCTGTTAGCGCGCTACAGCCCGGTTTACCGGAGTCCTGCTAGCCCAGTGCTACAGCCCGGACCCACTTGCTGATGACCGACACGTTCGAAGCTGGGTCATGGATGCCTGTCCCTGTAAGTCTGTGCCACTTTGGGTTTACGACTAGTCATGTCAGCCCGGGCTCTTTATCATATGGATGCTAGCGACACTATCATATACGTGAGCCAAAAGGCGCAAACGGTCCCGGGAAAAGGTAAGACGACACCCGTGGGGATACCGTGCGTGAGGCCGCAAAGTGATATGAGGTGTTACCAGCTAGATCGATGTGACATCGAGTCGGGGTCCTGACAGCGTTGGCATCAGAGCCGGACTGCCTGTAGGTTCTCCAAGCCAAACTGGTCGATGTTGAGTCTAGAAATTCTTTAGTTATATGTAGGGGAATTGTTTGTGGGTTGGAACGTAAGGCTCTTTTTTTACTCCTTATACCTTATGACATTCTGATCTGAGTCAGTCCATTCTTCCACCCCAGCTCGTATCCGAGCCCACTGACGTGCTCATCGTGATCTCAGGAGTCCGTAGCACGCCCCAGCTCCTCCTGCCGTGCTTCCTAACCCCGACCCCGAGATTGCCCGAACTCCGGCAGCCGCAAAGGAGCTCGCCGCCGGCAGCTCCGGCCACCCCAGCTGCTGTCACTTACCTCTTTAGATGCGCCTTCCTCCCAGGAACCCGTAGGAGCAAACCGCACGTCAAATGGTGCTCCGTAGCGAGCGCACGGCGCACCTCCGCTGTCGGCCGTGGTCGTCGCCGGCGACACTCCGGCGACTGCCGACGTGGCACGCCTAATTAGCACTAATGACGCTCTAAACACCCCCCCACAGCCACTGACAGTGGGCCCCGTAGTGGGTCAAAGCCCGGGTCAACGCGGGATTAGCCCCTGTGTCACTGACGTGTGGACCCCACACGTCAGGTTTGACCTGGACCGCCCGTTGACCTGCTGAGGTCAGCATGAGGTCATGCTGACGCCATAATTCATTTTCTGGAATTATTTTAATTCTAAATATTCAGGAAATTCCAGAAAATGCCTAAAACTTCTAAAAATCATAGAAAATTAACCGTAACTCCAAATTAAATAAATTATATATGAAAAATTATCAGAAAAATTCAAGGAATCCATCTGTACCATTTTCATGCATGTTAGAACAACTTATCACTACTGTTTAGGACAAATGAAGTGAATGACATTTAAATAACCCCATATGGAGTTTGAATTTGAATTTTGGATTCAAACCAACTTCATTTAATCTGGTTTTAGGTGCATTAGCCCAAAACACATTCATATTGCCATGTCATAGCATGCATCATATTGTGCATTGCATTGATCGTGTCTTTTCTGTATTTGCCGGTAATTGTCCCCTCTCGATAGACGTGACACCGATGATGCGATCGTTGACACTGACGAAGACTCAATGTTATCTTCAGAAGTGCCAGGCAAGCAAAACCCCCTTGTTCATTCCGATAAAATCCCACTCTCTCGCTCCTGCTCTCTTTTTACTGCATTAGGACAACACCGAATCATCTGTTACATGCTGCGGTAGTTGAACCCCTTTATCCTCTGCATGACCTGTCATTGCCACAGTAAATAGATGAAACCCACTAGCATGAGTAGGAGTTGTTTGAGCCCTGTTGTGCCTACTCATTCATGCTTGTTTGTCATGCCTGCTATTGCTTAGAGTCGAGTCAGGTCTGATTCATCGGGGATGAATCAGAGGTGTGTGAACATGTCCTACTGTGTGTGAGCTAAGTGTGTGAACACGATTTGGTAAAGGTAGCGGTGAGAGGCCATGTAGGAGTACATGGTGGGTTGTCTCATTGTAGCCGTCCTCAGGAACTGAGTTCTGTGTTTGTGATCCATGATTCAGCTACTACCATACATTGGGCCCTGAAATATGACCCCGCTCGACTTCTTATTCACCCTTGTCCTCTGTCCAGGAGTTGCAAGTAGTTTCTGGTGTTTGTAGTATGCTGGAGGCCGTGGACAGCGCTGACCGTAGGGGTGGGCTGTGATGCGGTAGGCACGTGGCCGGGTATACCGGGCGCCTGTTTGGTGTCACGGAACCCTGTTCACATCGTTTGGGGCTGTGAGCGAAACTCCGGCCGGATCTCCTCATGGATGGAACCCGAATAGGCGATAAACCTGGACTAGAGACTTGAGTGTTTAGGTAGGTCGTGGTCTACACCCACGTCGGCTTTCGCTTGAAGTCTGCCGAGCACATGTCGTGTGCAGACGCTAAGTGGTGGAAACATGTATGAAGAAGTACACCCCTGCAGGGTTAACATCATCTATTCGAATAGCCGTGTCCGCGGTAAAGGACTTCTGGATTGCTTATATCAGTTCATAGACAAGTGAAAGTGGATACTTTAAAATGCGCAAGATAAGCGTGAGTGCTATGGATGGCGTTCTCGTAGGGAGACGGGAGCGGATCCATAGTGGTGTATTGATATGGTGAATATGTGGACTCGTGTGCGCCACCTCAAAAGAGTCGCTTGCAGTCGTAGTTTAGGATAGCCACCGAGTCAAAGCTGGCTTGCTGCAGTTAAACCCCACCATCCCCTTGTTGAAAATGATGCATATGTAGTTAGTTCTGATGTAAGTCTTGCTGGGTACATTTGTACTCACGTTTGCCTATTTTATGTTTTTGCAGAGAGACTTCAGTCTCACTAGTAGTTCCACATGGACTTCGACGTTTAGCTTGATACCTCAGCTACGATCTTGTGCCCTCGGCAGGATCTGATAGATAGTCAGGCTTCTCAGCCTTTTTCATTATAGATGTCTGTACTCAGACATGATAGCTTCCGCTTGTGCTTTGACTTGTATGCTCTGAGTGTTGGGTCATGAGACCCATGTTTGTAATATCTCGCTCCTCGGAGCCTATTGAATAAACTACCTGAGTCGTAGAGTCATTTTGTGATGCCATGTTGTATTGCACATATCGAGCATATTGTGTGTATGTTATTGAAATGCTTGGTATGTGTGGGATCTGACTATCTAGTTGTTTATCTTTAGTAGCCTCTCTTACCGGGAAATGTCTCCTAGTGTTTCCACCGAGCCATGGTAGCTTGCTACTGCTCCGGAACACTTAGGCTGGCCGGCATGTGTCCTTCTTCGTTCCTGTGTCTGTCCCTTCGGGGAAATGTCACGCATTGAGTACCGGAGTCCTGTTAGCCCGCTACAGCCCGGTTTACCGGAGTCCTGCTAGCCCAGTGCTACAGCCCGGACCCACTTGCTGATGACCGACACGTTCGTTGCTGGGTCATGGATGCCTGTCCCTGTAAGCCTGTGCCACTTTGGGTTTACGACTAGTCATGTCAGCCCGGGCTCTTTATCATATGGATGCTAGCGACACTATCATATACGTGAGCCAAAAGGCGCAAACGGTCCCGGGCAAAGGTAAGGCGACACCCGTGGGGATACCGTGCGTGAGGCCGCAAAGTGATATGAGGTGTTACAAGCTAGATCGATGTGACATCGAGTCGGGGTCCTGACACTCCCACGAGTTGTCGCTGTTGTTGGAGGAACTGCCAGTAGGCCCGGGGGCAGGCTCGACACCCGCTGCCGCACCATCCTGGTGGCCCCCTCCAGGGAAGCACTCTAGGCGGTGGCCTCCCATGTCAAAGACCTTGAAGAACATCATGGAGGCGTCGTCGTACTCAAAGTGGATGGCGAGGGGCCCCTCCGTATGGCAAGCGTAGGTGACTTCGCCCCATCCACGAGTCATGAAGATCTTTCCCAGGGAGACAACCTCGACCTCCGCGCCCATCATCGGTGTGCTACACTTGGCATGCTGGAACCATAGCTCAAGCGGCCCTCTCGGCGGCATCTCTTCGGCACAGAACTGTGGGAATCTGATCCATGCGGGTGGTGGCATAGCCGCCCACACCACGAGCTTTCGTGAGGAGCCCTTGGCATGAGTTCATGGACCAGCGGCAAGTGCCACCATAGCCTGGCCACCACGATCGTGACATGAGCACGCGGGGCGCTGCCTCCTCCTCCGGACCTTCCACATGGGCATACAAGGGCAGCGGGTACCAAGGTCTCGTCACCTCCTACCACATGACGGCATCGTGGGAGCGGACGAACCTCTTCTTCGTCAAAAGTGGCCTCTGCTCTTCAAGGGGGGTTTTCCCTTTCTCAGCGAAGAATAATCTCCTTATCGGCGCCATGAGTGTCACGGCAATATGGAGAGACGAGGAGCAGGAAGAAGAAGCAGGTGGCATGGAGAAGGAGATGAGCAACGGGGGCTCCGCCCCTCTCCTCATTTAGAGCCAGAAGGAGGCCAACCGCCAGCCTCCATGATCGCAGGTAATGATGGTTTTCTCCTGCATGCAGCAGGGTCTCGTCAAGTCGAATGGTTGCCAAGGCAGCGTGGGGAAGCGAAGGCACCCACATCCCATCAATCGCCATGCGTCAATCAAGGCCGCAGGCCATTGGGGCCCACGACGCTCCGCACTTGCCCTTTGGCTTCGCCCTGAAGCCAAGTTTGAGTGCTCCTTGGGCCTGGGGGATACTGTCGGGGTTCTGGGACTGGGGGTGCCCAGACTTGCCTACCTGCGGCCCAAGGGGTGGCTCCACCAATGGCCTAGTACGGCCCAGCTTCAGCAGCGACCACCCAAGACCCTCGCAAGGGGCCAAGCCTCGCGAGGCGGACGGCACCAAGACCTTCCTGGGGGTGGCCTCACTAGTCCAGATCCCGAGGAGTGGAGATATCTATGCAAGGGGCATCTCACGAGGTTCACGTGACGTGAGCCATGATGACCAAGGCCAGGCGGGCGCCAGCGGGTGCAGTGTACCAGTTTCCTCTTTGGTGCTAAGGAGGCAAGCGCAGGCGCGGGGTCCCGAGGCATCAGGCAAAGGTTTCCTTATCAGTGCAAGAAGACCAAGACCGCCAGGACGGTAGGACGGAGGTCATCATGGAGCCCACAACAGCATCACCATCAGAGCCTTTGGCAGGCGAAGACCACATTTTGTCAGGATAGCTTGTACTAGTTGTCCCCCTTCAAACTTGGCCGTTGTGGGATCCCTTCCCACCTAACATTTGGGAAGAGGACCAAGGCCACTGTAAATAGGACCTAGACACCACCGTAGTGGGAGAACTTTTCAAATCATCGTCACACACATCAGCTCAGCAAGTCCAAGAACACCTCACCTCCTGAGGTTGTCCATCCACTGTACTAGTTCATCCTCAGCCCCTCGAGGCAATCCACCACACACTGGAGTAGGGTATTACATCGCAAGGTGGCCCGAACCAGTATAAACCCCCGTGTCTCTTGTACTTTGGGTCCGTCGAGCTAGGCTGTGGGATCGTTGAGCGAGCGAGCTAGGAAGAGAGTGTTCTTCATGCGCACCCTAGAGATCGAACCTCACAAGGGTTTGCCAGAACCCGTAATCTGACACCTGCGGCAGGGGCTGGCTCGATGAGCTCTAGTCCGTGCTGTGGTCCATTCGCACCACCGCGACCAAGCCGACAGGCGAATCTCCATTGTTCCTTGTCTACGGAGCTGAAGCGGTTCTCCCACATGAGGTCAGGCGTCGCTCCTCACAGGTCTTGGCATTTGATGAGGCACGCCAGGACGCCAGGCGGGGGATGGACCTCGTGCAGGGGGAGGAACACCACCGTCAAGCCTCGCTCCGAGCGGCAAGGTACCAGTAGGCGCTGCGGCAGTATCACTGCCGCAGCGTCGCTCTAGGACGCTTGAGGTGGGAGATCTCGTCCTACGGCGGGTGCTCTCCAGGGAAGGGTTGCATAAGCTTTCACCCATGTGGGAGGGCCCGTTTAGGGTCGCCCACGTCTCCAGGCCTGGCACCGTGCGCCTGGAGATGCAGGACGAGATCCCCATCCAGAACGCCTGGAATATCCAGCACCTCCAGAAGTTCTACCCATGAAGCAAGGCCCAGTGCCTATGAAGGTCTCCACTCGTGACACTCTCATGTAATAATGAGTGGGGCTCTACACGCCCTGGAGTCTCCGGAGAGCCGCCCTCGGGCCTCGGGGGCTCCCTCCCACGTCCTAGTGGCAGCACTTAGCTCCGCGCTGGTGAGAAGATTACATTAGGTGCCGGACGCGGTTGTTCATTTGCTTGCTTTATGTAGTTGGTTTGCAATCTTTCGTAATGGAATTTGGAGTTCTCGCATTTTGGGTTGCCAAGTTGGATTCCTCTCGCCTTTTCTCTTGACCGTCGATCTTGGCCCAGGAGGGGCGGCAGTTGCCCGCCGCGTTTCCTCGCGCATCTCACGCGCGGGGGCTGGGCAGGTATGTGTGTGCGTGTCGGGCCCGCCCCGCGCCACGAATATACTTCGCCACAGCCCTGTTCCCCAGGGCCTTGGCTTTTTTATCCTTGCGAGATGCCCTCGAGTAAGCTCGTGACCTACGTGCCCCCTTAAGGTCCATGCCCCTTGGGTACTGCGATGCGGTGCACTAAGTCACGACTAGCCCAGACCTAAGGGATCGCACGAGGAAGAAGAAGACACCCGACCAAGTTTTTAAAATTCTGCAGCTTCGAGATGTCTCCCGAGGCCAATGGCCCCTGAGCCACCAGCAAGAGGGCCTCGTTGCATAACAAAGTGTGCGCTCTCATGAGGAGGGAAACTACCATGAGCGCACCAAGCTAAGTTATCCTGCCATACCTATTTGGAACATGAGCACCACAACATAACGTCAAAACAATAAACATAGCATAGTAACATAGATACCATAGTTCATTACACGCCCCTGCAGGGCCCTCTTCTTTCTTTTTCAAATGTGGGAAGAAAGGAAAGATTAAACAAAAGCGGCTCGAGCGACCGTGGCAGCTCACGAGGCCTAGTTCCAAGGGCCTCTCGGACTCAGCTCAGCCTGAGCCTTCCTCACACTTCACCGAAGCATGGCGACGAGACGACCCGCCACCGTCCTGGAAGCGAGCCCGGCGGCGTGGCGGCTGGTCATAGCCACCGCTGCTAGTGCTCTCGCTAGAGAAGGAGCCGCCACCGCTGGACGAACCGCGGCTGTCGCCAAGGGCGAGCTTGCCCTCACCATCGTCACGGTTGTCATCAAGGCCGAGCTCATCGTCGCCGCTGCTGTCTTTGGGGCAGCACCCTATGCGGCGACCATCTTCCCCAAACACCCTCACAAAGAGGGTCGCGACACCATCATACTTGAAGTGGAGGGTGCACCTCCCGCTTAGGCCGCGCGCACAGGTGAACGTTTGCCAACTGCGGGCCAGGGCCACATTGCCCACGGCGGAGACCTCGACCGCAACCCACGAGGCCTTGCTGCAACAGCCATCGGCCTGCAGCCAGAGGCCATCGAGGCCCGTGGCCAGCAGTTCGTCGGTGAAGGAGCGTGGAAGCTGGAGCCAGGTGCCAGCCAGCTTCTCCGACCACACGACGACCTCAGGGAGCACGTCGGTCGAGTGGAAGCGCAGCTTGGGAGGTCGTGCGACCATGGCGCACCTCACCTCCTCGAAAGGGCTGCCTCCCACCCGACGGCACCTGTCGGATTACGGGTTCCAGTAAAACCCTTGAGGTATGAATTTTGGGGTGCGCACGAAGATCTCTCCCCCCTAGCTCACACTCTCACCATGATCTCAACACCTAGCTCGCCTAACCCACGGAACAAGGGATACAATAGTTTATACTGGTTCGGGCCACCGATGTGGTGTAATACCCTACTCCAGTGTGGTCTAGTGGATTGCCTTGTAGGCTGGGAGTGAACAAGTACAAGGGAAGAACAACCTCCTGGACAGATGCGTTCTCAGCCTCGATGAGCTTGTGTGGTTGGAGATGATCTGGATCATCCGTCCCTGCCTATGGTGGTGGCTAGTCCTATTTATATAGGCCATGGTCCTCTTCCCAAATGTTTAGGTGGGAAGGGATCCCACAAGGACCAAGTTAAAGGGGGGCAGCTAGTACAAGCTATCCTGAAAAAAGGTGGTCTTCGCCTGCCAAAGGCTCTGGTGGTGACGCCGTCGTGGGCTCCACGATGACCTCCGTCCTGCCGTCCTGCTGGTCTTGGTCTCGTCGCACCGATATGGAAACCTTTGCCTAATGCCTCGTGACTAGTACTTTGCGCCCGCTGGCGCCCCCTGGCCTTGGTAGTCACGACTCACGTCACAGGAACCTCGCGAGGTGCCCCTCGCCTTGATCTCTCCGCTCCTCGCGAGCCAGTCTAGTGAGGCTGCCCCTAAGGAGGTCTTGTGTCATCCGCCTCACGAGGCTTGGCCCCTCGTGAGGGTCTTAAGTGTTTACTCATGAAGATGGGTTGTACCAGGCCGTTAGTGGAGCCATGCCGTGGGCCGCAGGCAGGCAAGTCTGGGGACCACTGTTCCTAGAACACTGACACTAGCCCCGGGGCCCAAGGCATGCTCGGACTTGGCTTCGAGGCATAGCCAAGGGTCAAGTGCGGAGCGCCACAGGCCCCAATAGCCTTCGGCCTTGATTCACGCGTGGTGATTGACAGGACGTGGGCGTCTCCGCTTCTCCATGCTGCCTCGGCAACTGCCCGACTTGACGAGTCCATGTTGCATGCAGAAAAAAGTCATCATTACCTCAGATCATGGAGGCCGGAGGTTGGCCTCCCCTTGGCTATAAATGAGAGGAGGAGCAGGGCCCCCATTGCTCATCTCTTCCTCCATTCCGCCCGCTTCTTCTTCTTTGCCGCGACACCCATGGCGCTAGTGAAGAGGTTCTCGGCTGCCGAGAAGGGGAAATCTCGCCAGGAGGGGCCTGGCTCACCACCGCCTAAGAGGGGGCACAGTCGCCCGCGCAAGCATGCGGCAACCCCCGCTGCGGTCCCTCATGGGCGTGGGAGAACTCCCTCAGGGTCTGGTGCCGTCCTTGGTGGCTGCGACGGTGCTTCTTCGCGCGGGGGAGCGGCCTAGGTCGGGGAAGCACCGTTAATGAGGGGAGGCGCGCCATGGTCGGTCGGCCTCCCCGGCCACCTTTCCACTCGGCGGAGGTGCTGCCGAGTTTGTCGTGTGGTCGGAGAACTCGGTCAGCACTTGGCTTCAACTTCTGTGCTCCTTCGCCGGCGAGCTGTCGGCCCTAGGTACCAGTCGCCTCTGGCTGCAGGCCGACGGCTACTGCAACAAGGCTTGGTGGGTCGCGGTGGAGATCTCTGTTGCGGGTGACATAGCCCTGGCCCGTGGCTGGCAGACGTTCGCCCGTGCGCGTGGCCTGGGCAGGCGGTTCACCCTCCACTTCAAGTTCGACAAGGCAGCGACCCTCTTCGTGAGGGTGTTCAGGGAAGACGGCCGCCGCGCCGGATGCTGCCCTGAAGACGATGATGATGGCGAGGCGCTTGGCCTTGGCGATCACCGTGACAAGCATGAGGGTGAACTTGCCCCTGGTGGCAGCCACGGTTCGCCCAGCTACAGCAGCTCCTCCTCCGGTGAGAGCTCCAGCAGCGGCGGCTACGACCAACCGCCACGCCGTTGGGCATGCTTCGAGGATGGTGGCGGGTCATCCCATCGTCGCGCCCCGATGAAGCGTGAGGAGGGCTCCATTTGAATTCGAGGGCCGATCCTCGTGAGCAGCCGCGTCGCAGGAGCCGCTTTTGCTTGTCCTCTCCTTCCCTTTCCTCCTGCATTGTGAGAAACGAGTATGGAGCCCTGCGGGGGCATGTAATGAACCATGATGCTTACGTTGCTTTGGTGGTGTGTTTATTGCCTCTGGGTTGTGTTGTGAGATCTATGCCCTATACAGGTGTAGAGGGGTAACATAGCTCGATGCATCCGGGGTAGCTTTGTCCTCATGAGCGTGTGCATCTCTAGGCACCTGGTGGGGCTTCCCCGCTGTTGATTCGGGCGACATCACGAAGCTGCAAAAATTCGTTAAGAAATCCTTGACCCTTCTTGCGCGAGGCCTCAGGTATGGGCTGGTTATGGCCAAACACACCGCATTGCAGTACCCGTGGGGGACGGACTAAAAGGGGATGTGCCGATCACAAGCTCAGATGAGAATGCCTCGCGGAGACCAGGGGAGTGCATACTACCTATCCAGCCCCCCTCGTGAGGCGTGCGAGGGAGAGCGTCGGGCAACTACCGCCCTCCCTGGCAAAAAACAAAGAATCGAGGGAAGAATCAGAAAGAAGAGGGGGTTCAACCAAACCATCGAGAAATGTTAGAACTCCAAATTTAATTAAAGGAAAAGGGGCAAGCCAACTACAGAAAGCAAATGAATAGCCGCGTCCGGCACCTAGTCTAGTCTTCTCACCAGCGCGGAGCTAACTGGTGCCACTAGGACGTGGGAGGGAGCCCCCAAGACCCGAGGGCGGCACTCTGGAGACTTCGGGGCGGGACAGCCCCACTCATTATTACGTGAGAGTGTCACGAGCGGAGACCTTCACAGGCACTGGGCCTTGATTCATGGGTAGAACTTTCCGAGGTGCTGGATGTTCCAGACATTCTGGATGGGGATCCCGTCCTGCATATCCAGGCGCGCGGCGCCAGACCTGGAGACGCGGGCAATCCTAAACGTGCCCTCCCACATGGGTGAGAGCTTATGCAGCCCTTCCCTGGAGAGCACCCGCCTCAGGACAATATCACCCACCTCAAGCGTCCTGGAGCGGACGCTGCGGCAGTGTTACCGTCGCAACGCCTGCTAGTATCTTGCCGCTCGAAGCGAGGCTTCATGGCGGCGTTCCTCCCCCCACACAAGGTCCATCCCTCGCATGGCGTCCTGTTGCGTCTCATCAAACGCCAGGACCCGCGTGGAGCGATGTCTGACCTCGTGAGGGAGAAATGCTTCTACTCCGTAGACAAGGAAGAACGGGGTCTCGCCTGTTGGCTTGGTGGCGGTGGTGGGAATGGACCACAACACAGACTGGAGCTCATCGTGCCAGCCCCTGCTGCAGGCTTCGAGCTTCTTCTTGAATGTCTGGGTCTTGAGGCCTCTCAAGACCTCGACGTTGGCGCGCTCGGCTTGGCCATTGCTCCTGGGGTGTGCCACTGAAGCATAGCAAATTTGTGTTCCAAGGTTAGCACTGTCGGCATTCTGGGAACGGGGCTCCCTAGACTTGCCTACCTGCGGCCTACGGCATGGCGCTACAAGCGGGCCCGTACGTCCCAACTTCACCAACAAGCATTCAAGACCCTCGCGAAGGGCCAAGCCTCGCGAGGCAGACGACACAAGACCTCCTCAGGAGCGGCCTCACCAGGCTGGCTCGCGAGGGGCGGAGAGATCAAGGCCAGGCAAACCTCGCGAGGTTCCAATGACATGAGCCATGACGATCGAGGCCAGGCGGGGCCAGCGCTCATAGTGGCCTTGTTTCCTCTTTGGTGTTAAGGAAGCAAGCGCAGACGAAGAGTACCGAGGCGTCAAGCAAAGGTTTCCATATTGGTGCAATGAGACCAAGACCAGCAGGACGGAGGTCATCGTGGAGCCCAAGACGACGTCATCACCAAAGCCTTTGGCAGGCAAAGACTACTTTTGTCAAGATAACTTGTACTAGTTGTCCCCTTTCAAATTGGCTGTTATTGGATCCCTTCCCGCTCAATATTTGGGGAGAGGACCAGGGCCTCTATAAATAGGATTAGCCACCACAGTAGAGGGGATCAAACCCATCGTCACATCCACCAAGCACAAGAACACCTTGCCTCAGGAGGCTGTTTCTTCCCCTTGTACTATTCATCCTCAGCCCAAGAGGCAATCCACCACACCACACTAGAGTAGGTTATTACACCGCAACGGTGGCCCGAACCAGTATAAATCTTGTGTCTCTTGTGTTGCGAGTTCGTCGAGCTAGCCTTTGAGATCGCGAAGTGCTTGAGGGCGTGATCGGTGAGGGAGAGATCTTCGTGCGCACCCTAGTGTTCGAACCTTAAGGGTTTTTCTGGAACCCTAAATCCGACATTTGGTGCGCCAGATAGGGGTGCGCCGAAGCCTTCTTCTTCGTCGGCCCATGCTTCGTCACTCCACCAGGATCATGGCCGACGCTCGCCGAGCTCGCGCTGAGTGCCGGGCTGCCCTCGCCGCCCGTGTTGCTCAGAAGGCTCCCGTCAGCGGGCCTCCCCATCATTCTCCATCACCCGCCGCCAACGCCGTCACTGGTCCGGCGGCAAACGAGCAGCAAGCCTCTTTGCTGCATCTCTCCATGCGCCGGGACGACCACACCGCCACCCCGTCGCTGACTCCGGCTGGCTCGTCATCTCACGCTCGTCGCACCCCTGCGGACGTGCAGGCCGCACTGCTCATGGCACGTGATCTCCTGCGTTACCGTCCGGTCAACAACATCTATGAGGACTGGCTAGACCGCATCGCCGAGCTCGTCAGCACCGCGGGAGGCTCTCCTGCACCGTCCCTCTCGCTACCTCGCCCTCCACCAGCTGCTGGCGACGTGGCTCATGGAGCGTCTCCGCCTTCTCCACAACAAGATGGCACCCTTGCGCCAAGGCGTGCGGCTCAGGGAGTACCTCAGCCTCCCCCGCGCCAAGGCATGCGGCTCAGGGAGTACCTCAGCCTCCCCCGCGCCAAGGCGGCGTCCTCGCTCCAAGATGCGCAGTCCAGCGGCGCGACCCGCCGTTCTGCGTGCCAGCTCATGAGGAAAGACGCTGCCAAGAGATTCCCCGTCCCCAAGGAAGTGCTCCACCACTCCTAGCTCCGCTACGCCAGGATTGCTTGCTGCGACAGGGCCATGTGCCGTGTGCCACGGCGATGCAGGGGCACCATGACCAGGCTCCACCTCCAAGACGGGCCCGGTGACCATGGCCGGCTGTTGCGCCTTCACCCCCAAGCTGCGTAGCATCGCCTGGCCAGGCAAGTTCAAGCCAAACCTGCCTCCGCGCTAAGACGACACCCCCGACCCCACGGAGTTCTTGCAGCTCTATGAGCTGAGCATCGAGGCGGCCAACAGCGACGAGAAAAAGTCATGGCGAACTGGTTCCCCATGGCTCTCAAGGATGGTGCCCGCTCCTAGCTCCTGAACCTACCTCCTGGCTCCGTCTCTTCCTGGGACGAGATGTGTGACCACTTCGTCGCCAACTTCCAGGGCACTCGCGACCGCCCCCCAGCCGTGGGTGACCTGCGCCGCGTCAAGCAACAACCAGGGGAGGCGCTCCAGAAGTACATCCAGCGCTTCAGCAACGTTCGCCTAAAGATCCCCAAGGTGATGGGCGACGCCATCATCTCTGCATTCTCCGATGGTGTCCGCGACATCAAGATGAAGGAGGAGCTTGCCATCCACAAGGAGCTGTGCACATCCCTGGAGTTGTTCAACCTGGCGACCAAGTGCGCAAGGGTTGAGGAAGGGCGCCTTTCCCTTCTCGAGCTCCCGGCTGCCGACCCGGAGGAGAAGAAAGCCAAGGCCAAGCACGTGAAGCGCAAGGGAGCGGTCGTACTCACGGCAGAGATGGAGACGAAGCGCGACAGGGACCATCCTGAGTCATTCAAGGGCAGGCAACCATTCTGCGCCTTCCACAACGTACACAGCCACAACACCAACGATTGCCAAAAGCTCAGAGCCATGCCCGACGGACGCTTCGGTCGACGCCCCGAGCGCAACGACCGAGGCTACGGCCGAGGAGGAGGATGCGGCGGAGGACGCTGGGACGACCGGGGCCCATGCCAGGAGTGGCGCGACCGGCCTTGTGAGGACAGTTGGCAGGATCAGCCTCGCAAAGGTGCCTGGAGGGATCAACCTCGCGAGGACCGTCCTCAGGGCAATGCTGGGATTCCTCCACTGCCGCCACCAAGAAGGAACAACGACCATCACCAAGATGAGGGTGCTGGGGGCTTCCAGGAGCCGCGTGCTATCGCCTGCATCTTGGGCGGAGCTCAAGCCCCAGCCTCATGATATGTCTCCAACGTATCTATAATTTTTGATTGCTTCATGTTATATTATCTACTGTTTTGGACATTATTGGGTTTTATTATCCACTTTTATATTATTTTTGGGACTAACCTATTGATCGGAGGCCCAGCCCAGAATTGTTGTTTTTTTGCCTATTTTAGGGTTTCGAAGAAAAGGAATATCAAACGGAGTCCAAACATAATGAAACCTTCGGGAACGTGATTTTCTCACCGAACGTGATCTAGGAGACTTGGACCCTACGTCAAGAAATAAAGGAGGAGGCCACGAGGTAGGGGGCGCGCCTACCCCCCCCCCCCCCCAGGCACGCCCTCCACCCTCGTGGGCCCCCTGTTGCTCCACCGACGTACTCCTTCCTCCTATATATACCTACGTGCCCCCAAACGATCAGATATGGAGCCAAAACCCTAATTCCACCGCCGTAACTTTCTGTATCCACGAGATCCCATCTTGGGGCCTGTTCTGGAGCTCCGCCGGAGGGGGCATCCATCACGGAGGGCTTCTACATCAACACCATAGCCTCTTCGATGAAGCGTGGGTAGTTTACCTCAGACCTTCGGGTCCATAGTTATTAGCTAGATGACTTCTTCTCTCTTTTTGGATCTCAATACAATGTTCTCCCCCTCTCTTGTGGAGATCTATTCAATGTAATCTTCGTTTTGCGGTGTGTTTGTTGAGACCGATGAATTGTGGGTTTATGATCAAGATTATCTATGAACAATATTTGAATCTTCTCTGAATTATTTTATGTATGATTGGTTATCTTTGCAAGTCTCTTTGAATTATTAGCTTGGTTTGGCCTACTAGATTGATCTTTCTTGCAATGGGAGAAGTGCTTAGCTTTAGGTTCAGTCTTGCGGTGTCCTTTCCTAGTGACAGTAGGGGCAGCAAGGCACGTATTGTATTGTTGCCATCGAGGATAACAAGATGGGTTTTTTATCATATTGCATGAATTTATCCCTCTACATCATGTCATCTTGCTTAAGGTGTTACTCTGTTTTCATGAACTTAATACTCTAGATGCATGCTGGATAGCGGTCGATGAGTGGAGTAATAGTAGTAGAAGCAGGCAGGAGTCGGTCCACTTTTCTTGGACGTGATGCCTATATACATGATCATACCTAGATATTCTCCTAACTATGCTCAATTCTGTCAATTGCTCAACAGTAATTCGTTCACCCACCGTAAAATACTTATGCTCTTGAGAGAAGCCACTAGTGAAACCTATGGCCCCCGGGTCTATCTTCATCATATTAATCTTCCAATACTTAGTTACTTCCTTTGCTTTTATTTTACTTTGCATCTTTACCACAAAAATACCAAAAATATTATCTTATCATATCTATCAGATCTCACTCTCTTAAGTGACTGTGAAGGGATTGACAACCCCTTATCGCGTTGGTTGCGAGGAGTTATTTGTTTTGTGCAGGTATGAGGGACTCGCGCATGGCCTCCTACTGGATTGATACCTTGGTTGTCAAAAACTGGGGGAAATACTTACGCTACTTTGCTGGATCACCCTTTCCTCTTCAAGGGAAAACCAACGCAGTGCTCAAGAGCTAGCAAGAAGGATTTCTGGCGTCGTTGTCGGGGAGTCTATGCAAAAGTTAACACACCAAGTACCCATCACAACCCTTATCGCCCGCCTTACATTATTTGCCATTTTCCTCTCGTTTTCCTCTCCCCCACTTCACCCTTGCCGTTTTATTTGCCTCTCTTTTTCTCGCTCGCTTTTCCTCCACCATGTCTGAATCAAAAAGGGTTGGGGGCTCTCTCCCGAGTTTCAGTACTCTGGACAACCCTTCTATTCTTGCTAAGCTCATAAATAAGGATACTATGGAAAAACCTACCAGAGTTATCAATGAGAATCTTAATAATTTTGATGAAGATGATTCCGGAATTTTTCGTTATTTACTTGATGAATCTTTGAAATATGCTTGATATAGACTATTAAGAATCAGGGCTAGCTATGTACCTCAATACCAAATTGAAATTTACTTAAAAAGCTTTTATATTGCCCTTCCTTCTTCTTTTAAGCATGTATTAGATTCTATATTTGAGGAAGGCTTTCTTGAAGGGGATGCCATAGACACTTATGAGAATATTAGAACCATATTTGGGCACCCCATGAATGAGAAAGTTGAATCTACATCTCTTTTGCTCTCTTACCAAAATGAATCTATCAAAGAGATGAAGGCTAGCTTAGATACAAATTTCCGTAACATACTTAATCTTTCTTCTACCATTAATAGCCATGTGCTTTACCAAAAAACAAAGATTAATTCCATAGATAGCAAGTTTGCTCTTTTCTTCCCTAAAACCAAAGATGGCAATACCTAGATCTATCCTTGCTTTTTATGCCTAGCTAGGGGCGTTAAACGATAGCGCTTGTTGGGAGGCAACCCAATTTTATTTTTATTCCTTGATTTTTTTTCTCCTGTTTAGTAATAAATAATTTACCTAGCCTCTGTTTTGGTTGTGCTTTTTGTGTTTAATTAGTGTTTGTTCCAAGTAGAACCGTTGGGAAGACATGGGGAAAGTCTTGTTAATCTTGCTGTAAAAAATTGAAACTTTAGCGCTCACGAGAACTGCTGCCATTTTTATTTGAAAAGTGATATTTAGCTAATTATTTTTGAAGATGATTAATAGTAAATTACTCACGTCAAGAAATTTATTTTAGAATTTTTCGGGTTCCAAATCTTGCTCTAGCTACAGATTACTACAGACTGTTCTGTTTTTGAAAGATTCTGTTTTTCGTGTGTTGTTTGCTTATTTTGATGAATCTATGGCTAGTAAAATAGTTTATAAACCATAGAGAAGTTGGAATACAGTAGGTTTAACACCAATATAAATAAAGAATGAGTTCATTACAGTACCTTGAAGTGGTATTTTGTTTTCTTTAGCTAACGGAGCTCACGAGATTTTCTACTTTGAGTTTTGTGTTGTGAAGTTTTCAAGTTTTGGGTAAAGATTTGATGGATTGTGGAACAAGGAGTGACAAGAGCCTAAGCTTGGGGATTCCCATGGCACCCCCAAGATAATCTAAGGACACCTAAAAGCCAAAGCTTGGGTATGCCCCGGAAGGCATCCCCTCTTTCGTCTACTTCTATCTGTAACTTTACTTGGAGCTATATTTTTATTCACCACATGATATGTGTTTTTCTTGGAGCATCTTGTATTATTTGAGTCTTTATTTGTTAGTTTACCACAATCATCCTTGCTGTACACACCTTTTGATAGAGCCATACATGATTTGGAATTTGTTAGAATACTCTATGTGCTTCTCTTATATCATTTGAGTTATATAGTTTTCCTCTAGTACTTCACTTATATTTTTTAGAGCACGGTGGTGGAATTGTTTTATAGAAACTATTGATATCTAATGCTTCACTTAGATTATTTTGAGAGTGTTAAATAGCATGGTAATTTGCTTAAATAATCCTAGTATGCTTGGTATTCAAGAATAGTAAAAACTTTCTTATGAGTGTGTCGAATGCTATGAGAAGTTTGATGCTTGATAATTGTTTTGAGATATGAAGATGGTGATATTAAAGTTGTGCTAGTTGAGTAGTTGTGGATTTGAGAAATACTTGTGTTAAAGTTTGTGATTCCCGTAGCATGCACGTATGGTGAACCGTTATGTGATGAAGTCGGAGCATGATTTATTTTTTGATTGTCTTCCTTATGAGTGGCGGTCGGGGACGAGCGATGGTCTTTTCCTACCAATCTGTCCCCCTAGGAGCATGTGCGTAATACTTTGCTTTGATAACTTGTAGATTTTTGCAATAAGTATATGAGTTCTTTATGACTAATGTTGAGTCCATGGATTATACGCACTTTTCTTCTTTCCACCATTGCTAGCCTCTCTAAATACCGCGCACCTTTCGCCGAGATCATACACCCACCATATACCTTCCTCAAAACAGCCACCATACCTACCTATTATGGCATTTCCATAGCCATTCCGAGATATATTGCCATGCAACTTTCCACCGTTCCGTTTATTATGACACACTCCATCATTGTCATATTGCTTAGCATGATCATGTAGTTGACATCGTATTTGTGGCAAAGCCACCATTCATAATTCTTTCATACATGTCACTCTTGATTCATTGCATATCCCGGTACACCACTGGAGGCATTCATATAGAGTCATATTTTGTTCTAAGTATCGAGTTGTAATTGTTGAGTTGTAAGAAAATAAAAGTGTGATGATCATCATTATTAGAGCATTCTCCCAGTGAGGAAAGGATGATGGAGACTATGATTCCCCCACAAGTCGGGATGAGAATCCGGACGAAAAAAAGGGGAAAGAAAAGAGGCCATAAAAAGGAGAAAAGGCCCAAATAAAAAAATAAGAGAAAAAGAGAGAAGGGACAATCTTACTATCCTTTTACCACACTTGTGCTTCAAAGTAGCACCATGATATTCATGATAGAGAGTCTCTCATTTCGTCACTTTCATATACTAGTGGAAAATTTGCATTATAGAACTTGGCTTGTATATTCCAATGATGGGCTTCCTCAAAATGCCCTAGGTATTCATGAGCAAGCAAGTTGGATGCACACCCACTTAGTTTCTTTTCTTGAGCTTTCATATACTTATAGCTCTAGTGCATCCGTTGCATGGCAATCGCTACGCACTCCCATTGATATCTATTTATGGGCCTCTCCATAGCCCGTTGGTACGCCTAGTTGATGTGAGACTATCTTCTCCCTTTTGTCTTCTCCACAACCACCATTCTATTCCACATATAGCGCTATATCCATGGCTCACGCTCATGTATTGCGTGAAAATTGAAAAAAGTTTGAGAATGTCAAAAGTTTGAAACAATTGCTTGGCTTGTCATCGAGGTTGTGCATGATTTAAATACTTTGTGTGGTGAAGATAGAGCATAGCCAGACTATATGATCTTGTAGGGATAACTTTCTTTGGCCATGATATTTTGAGAAGACATGATTGCTTTGTTAGTATGCTTGAAGTATTATCATTTTTATGTCAATATTAAACATTTATCTTGAATCTTTCGGATCTGAATATTCATACCACAATTAAGAAGAATTACATTAAAATTATTCCAAGTAGCACTCCACATCAAAAATTCTTTTTTTTATCATTTACCTACTCGAGGACGAGCAGGAATTAAGCTTGCGGATGCTTGATACGTCTCCAACGTATCAATAATTTTTGATTGCTCCATGCTATATTATCTACTGTTTTGGACATTATTGGGCTTTATTATCCACTTTTATATTATTTTTGGGACTAACCTATTAACCGGAGGCCCAGCCCATAATTGATGTTTTTCCTATTTTAGGGTTTCGAAGAAAAGGAATATCAAACAGAGTCCAAACATAATGAAACCTTCGGGAACGTGATTTTCTCACCGAACATGATCTAGGAGACTTGGACCCAACGTCAAGAAATAAAGGAGGAGGCCATGAGGTACGGGGGCACGCCTACCCCCCCCCCCCCAGGCGCGCCCTCCACCCTTGTGGGCCCCCTGTTGTTCCACCGATGTACTCCTTCCTCCTATATATACCTACGTACCCCCAAACGATCAGATACGGAGCCAAAACCCTAATTCCACCGCCGTAACTTTCTGTATCCACGAGATCCCATCTTGGGGCCTGTTCTGGAGCTCCGTCGGAGGGGGCATCCATCACGGAGGGCTTCTAGATCAACACCATAGCCTCTCCGATGAAGTGTGAGTAGTTTACCTCAGACCTTCGGGTCCATAGTTATTAGCTAGATGGCTTCTTCTCTCTTTTTGGATCTCAAAACAATGTTCTCCCCCTCTCTTGTGGAGATCTATTCGATGTAATCTTCTTTTTGCGGTGTGTTTGTTGAGACCGATGAATTGTGTGTTATGATCAAGATTATCTATGAACAATATTTGAATCTTCTCTGAATTCTTTTATGTATTATTGGTTATCTTTGCAAGTCTCTTCAAATTATCAGTTTGGTTTGGCCTACTAGATTGATCTTTCTTGCAATGGGAGAAGTTCTTAGCTTTGGGTTCAATCTTGCGGTGTCCTTTCCCAGTGATAATAGGGGCAGCAAGGCACGTATTGTATTGTTGCCACGAGGATAACAAGATGGGGGTTTTATAATATTGCATGAATTTATCCCTCTATATGTGGCACCCCGGCTCAGAGAAAACCGGAACGCCCCGTATTCCATCCGAGAGATCGAGGTGAAGTCCTCTGGAATACGACACTGCTTAGCATAGAACAAACCAGCTCTCTATTACAACACGAATATGATTACAAGGGTTCTGATATTACAATGAATAACATAGGCACGGTGACACTACGCCAACCACGATTGCTCTATACAAGCAGCATAATACTTGAAGCAGCGGAACAACTACTGGCAGCGGAACAACGAACGGCGATGATGGACTCCAATCTGCAGGGACTCTGGCTGGAACGTTTATCCTAGCTCACAACACCGGAACAACACCAAACAAGCAAGCAATCTAGGCACGACCTGCAAGCTGGCATGACACGCCAGGTCAGTACATTGAATGTACTTGCAAGCTCACAATAACCAGAAGCATTCAAGACAAACAACAACATGGCAATTACAGGTTAAGCAGGAATTAACATGAGATCATTATAACAACATGACATGAGCACATGATATCCAAAGTAATACTCCAAATAATACCAGATACCATCAGGAAAATAATCATAATATCCACTAAGAATCCAAAGGCAATATGAACCTGATACAGCTAGAACAATATGAGCATAGCATGAACATATAAATCTGACGATACTAGCATGCAACATGATGACACTATATGCACCAATTATTTTGCTCGGGTTATGTGATGGCCTGGCTTATTAGGGATGATAGACTACTCATATCAATAAGGAATTCCTTCTTTTCCGGAAGCCCATTCGGACAGAGCTCCAAAGTTAAGCGTGCTCATCTTGGAGTAGTTTTAGGATGGGTGACCGACCGGGAAGTTGCTCCCGGGTGCGCACGAGCGAGGACAAAGTGCGCAGAAAAGACTAGTATTGATCTGTGGGGCCAGTCTAGATCCCGCCAGGAGTAACGACCACCGGCGGGTGTGTCTAGGGCGTTACAAGTTGGTAATCAGAGCCTTCCCCAACTTAGGAGCCCCTGCTTGATCGAATCGCTGACGTTGTTGAGTCTAGAAAAATGTTTGGAGTCTTTTAGGATTATATATATCGGAGAGTAGGATTCTTTTTACTCATCAGTCCCTTCTTCGCTCTGGCCGTTGTGGATAGGTGCGCGGTCATGTTGTTCATGACGTTTGTGACCCGTCGTGGCACCCGGCATGGCACATGTACCGGACTGGATGCACAGACGTATGTGCCAAGAGGGAACGTTCCTGTGGCCCGACGAGGATGTCGATTCCTCTGAGTGGCGGTGTATGTGATGGCATGGCTTATTAGGGATGCTAGACTACTCATATCAATAAGGAATTCCTTCTTTTCCGGAAGCCCATTCGGACAGAACTCCAAAGTTAAGCGTGCTTAGCTTGGAGTAGTTTCAGGATGGGTGACCGACCCGGAAGTTGCTCCCGGGTGCGCACGAGTGAGGACAAAGTGCGCAGAAAAGACTAGTATTGATCTATGGGGCCAGTCTAGATTCCGCCAGGAGTAACGACCACCGGCGGGTGTGTCTGGGGCGTTACAAGTTGGTAATCAGAGCCTTCCCCAACTTAGGAGCCCCTGCTTGATCGAATCGCTGACGTTGTTGAGTCTAGAAAAATGTTTGGAGTCTTTTAGGATTATATATATCGGAGAGTAGGATTCTTTTTACTCATCAGTCCCTTCATCGCTCTGGCCGTTGCGGACAGGTGCGCGGTCATGTTGTTCATGACGTTTGTGACCCGTCGTGGCACCCGGCATGGCACATGTACCGGACTGGATGCACAGACGTATGTGCCAAGAGGGAACGTTCCTGTGGCCCGACGAGGATGTCGGTTCCTCTGAGTGGCGGTGTATGTGATGGCATGGCTTATTAGGGATGATATACTACTCATATCAATAAGGAATTCCTTCTTTTCCGGAAGCCCATTCGGACAGAACTCCAAAGTTAAGCATGCTTAGCTTGGAGTAGTTTCAGGATGGGTGACCGACCCGGAAGTTGCTCCCGGGTGCGCACGAGTGAGGACAAAGTGCACAGAAAAGACTAGTATTGATCTGTGGGGCCAGTCTAGATCCCGCCAGGAGTAACGACCACCGACGGGTGTGTCCGGGGCGTTACAGGTTATCTCGTAACCATCACGCGCATCACTTACCCACCTCGGACATTACACGATCATCTCAGGATCAGATCAAGCTTGGTATAAACAATACCGTAGTAATCATTAAATGACCACAAGGAGCATGATATTTACCCATGATTTCTCGCACAACATCATGAATATCCAAAAACTCGGTATCCTCGATACCACGGTGATCATTACGGCGATCACAACCAAACTAACTCATGATCCTTACGGCGATCATCACCAAAGTAAGTCGTGATCCTTACGG
The DNA here is from genome assembly GCF_018294505.1 of Triticum aestivum. Lineage (NCBI taxonomy): Eukaryota > Viridiplantae > Streptophyta > Magnoliopsida > Poales > Poaceae > Triticum > Triticum aestivum. The sequence continues at coordinate 229,029,991 of NC_057803.1, forward strand.
GGATCACCACCAAAGTAACTCGTGATCCTTACGGCGATCACCACCAACTTATTTCATCACCGAACTGGGGTTGTCATTAATCAAGTTATTATTAATACTGTTGACTCACGGTGGGACCGACACGAACTTGGCCCTTATCCGCGGGTGCGGCTATCGATAGGTTTAATATACACTCTGCAGAGGTAGCACACTGTACCCACACCACGGAACCCATGGCCTCGCACTCCCATTTGGGTGGACCAACGGCATTCCGACAAAACCGATCTACTGCCGTGACACTCTCCCGGCCACTCCGACCCACTCCTAACTGGGCTAGTCCTGGGTGGCCCCGTGTCTACCAGAGACACCCCGACCACCGTCGTGGTCAAAACTCCCTCATGGGGACCGGATCCACAAAAACAAAAACAACAGGCACACAATGTTATGTCTGCTTACCGGGCCAGGGTACCGCACGCCCATAACCTTCCCTAGTTGGAGGCACCGGCGAGATGCACGACAATAGACCCAGTTAGGACCTTACCCAAACGGTAAGTGTGGTTGCACTGGTCAGTTTCGATCTGGCGGCACCATGACTCAGCCAACAGTTGTTCAAGTTCAATTAAATCCGGTTAAACTTGGATGCAAAATGCTGAGCCATGATAAAATAACATGATGCAATTACAATGCATGAGCATGATATCAACATAATCACGGGATGCAACATAACTATCCACCACATCAACTATGAAATAATCTCCAACTAAACATGGCATAATGACGAGCATGAATATTACAAGTGCAACACTACTCATAGCATAACATGACCATTATCATCAACCATAAATAACATGCAAGAACTCATCAATAATATTACCGAGTAGCACTTAACCAACTAATAGCAAAGGAACAATGCATAGTAACAGTACTCGATAACCGACGTTAATCATGCACCCAAGAACATGACCAACCCAACATGTACTACTATCTAGCATGGCAATATGAAAGCAATACTAGCAACTAGCTGGGCAGGATAACCAGGTGCATAACAAACAAGTAAGCACAATCCCAGAAGCATTTCTGAAACAACGATAACCATATTTTAAACAAGCAATCATTTAATAAATATTCAAGTTGAAAACCATGGCTACTGCATGACTATCATGCAAGTGGGTATTGTGGCTTGCCTGGGGATGACGGAGACTCCAGGAAGAAGTGCGGTGAAGCCGCGGAACGAAACGTTGGACGGTACGTTCTCGGAGGGGGATGATTAGAGGCAAGGGAAAAATGATCATTTTCACTGTGAAACCACCTAGTGAAAATGTTACCAAAAGATAGAGCTCGATGATACGAAGAAGTGAGCATTGGTTTCACCTCAATTGGAGTTACGGTTGAGAAGTTGTGATGGTTGGAAGAAGAAGGACCAATCTGTGAAGATTTTACCACCAACGGGTCCCTGAGTGGATAAGGCAGAAACAGATTTGAGAAAATACGCTTTCGGAATAGGGAAAGCGCATTCCTGGCCGCAGCAGAATAGAATACGTTTTCAGAGCTGAGAAAACTTATTGCAAGAAAACGTTTCCACTTATCCGGTTGGATAGGGTACTGGCTCACTTACAGGTGAGGTCCGCTGGAGAGAGGGGCCCGCCTGGCCAGGTGGCAAGGCGTCGTCTTCCTCCTCCCCTCGCTCCTGTTCGTTCCCGAGAGGAACAGAACGGAAGCAGAGGAGGGAAACGACCAAGGGGCCGGCCAGCTCCGGCGATCCCCGGCCTAGCCGAGGGCACCGGCAGGACCACAGGGCTACGCCGCACCCGTTAAGAGGGTCAGCCAGCATCGGGGTGGAGTGGAGAGGAGGGGAGTCCGCGGCGATGGTGACGGGCAGAGAGGCGGCGGTGGTGAAGAACTCTGGTGATGCAGGGCGCTCCGGCGAGAGATGAGAGGGTGGGGAGGTTCGCCGAGGCGTGGGGAAGGCGTTGGTGGAGTCGGGGAAGCACGAGGAGGCTCGAGACGGCAAGACGGTGAGGTGGCCAAATGGCGGAGGCGATGGCCGGACTTGGGAGACGCGGCCACGGGGCTCTCCGGCGAGGGGCGAGGTGGTGGGGCGGCTCAGTGGGACGAGAGGAAGTCGGTGGACATGGTGGGAGGAGGAGAGGAGGAGAGGGTTGGCCAGTATCATGCCGAGGCTGAGGCGGCCATGGAGGATGACGGCGAACGTCGGCGAGATGAGGCGAATCCAGAGAGCAAATGAGGCGAGGGGGAGATGTGTGAGCTGCGGGAGGGCTCGTGGCACGCTTAAATAGCTGTGGGGAAGGCTCTGGAGCTCACAAGCGAGCTTGAGCAGTGCTCTAATGGAGTTCAGGGGCAGGGCATCGCACAGGCACTATTCTAGCGGCGCATTAATGGCGAACCACGACGAGGCAGTGATTCAGGGAGATGAAGTCGATCACGGGGAAGCTCCAGGACATGAATTGAGGTCGAGACAAGGGGGGAGGAGACGAGCATAGTGGCCGGAACAAGCTAGAGCACGCCTGCAGCCAGGACACCATCGTAATCACTACACGCACTGGTGCAAGCGGCGCTCTTTGGCGTGGCCAACCATGTCCAGTAGATGGACCTTGGTTCCCTCAGTAAAAATGAGGAAATAAATCGGTCCAGGGGCAAATAAGAGATTTGCACTTAGCTCCAAAAGTAATTCAGTAAGAACGTGTTTGTAACTTGCTGTGGTTAAACCAGGAGGGTAACAAGGTAAATAGTTTGTCTGGAGATGATCACACACTAAGGTGATGCTGATCACCAAAAATCAGACTAAGAGGAGCAGTTTAGATGGTGGTTGTAGTAGAAAGTGCAAAATTGGCCAAAATTGGGGATTTGGATGATGCACTCACATACTTGATCTCTGTGAGCTGAAATCTGGCAGACAGTGGTTTTATGATGGTATGAAGCTTCTGTAAAAATTTCATGCCATTTGGAAATACCAAAGTGGCACTTGCTTCACAAAGCTTCATTCTGGACAGAAACTTGGAAATATTACACAGGGTAATTGGATCAACCAATTGAGGTAAAACTTGTTGGGAGTAGTTGATATAGGTAGAATCTTGTCCTGGTAAAGTTTTAGCTCAATTGAAGCAATATAAAATATGGTTGCTTCACAAACTGAAAACCTGACCAGAAACTAAGATTTGGAGCTGGGCTCACATAGATGATTTATATGAGCTCATATTTGGTGGAGAGTCATTATTTGACCCTAGGAAAGACCCTAAAAAATTGCAACTCATTTGGATATGCCTAGAATGTAGCTCCTTCACAAAGTTCCTTCCTAGACAGAAACTTTGGAAAATTGCTGAAAAATATTTACTAGGCAAATTGAGCTAAATTTTGGCATGAGCCAATGATATGGACAGTAAAAGATGTCCAAGAAGTTTGGGGTCAATAAAGAAAATATAAATAGCACTTCCTTTGCAAAGTGCCATTTAGGGCAGAATAGGAAAAGAATTATTGGAGGATTATTTTTGAACATGGCAATGAAATATTTTGCCATATTTGAGGAAGATGTGACCCAAAAAAATTATGAGAATTATTTGGGAATTTTAGGAGTGACGGAAATATAGGTTTCTTCACAACCTAGGGTTTTAAGGGTTATTCCTTTATCAGAAAAGGAATATTACCAACAAAAGAATTTTGGGTTAGGTCAAGGATGGAAATGAGACGATCTTGAGATGATGATGAGGGTGACAAGCCACTAGAAAACCTAGGAAGATATGATCTTCCCAAGTTTCAGACCCTCATAGCCATGGAAAAGCAAATCAAAACAGGAAATCCCAGAAAATCAAAGGAAAAAAGAAAAGGGAAAAAATCCAGGATGTTACATACATCATGTCATCTTGCTTAAGGTGTTACTCTGTTTTCATGAACTTAATACTCTAGATGCATGCTGGATAGCGGTCGATGAGTGGAGTAATAGTAGTAGATGCAGGCAGGAGTCGGTCTACTTGTCTTGGACGTGATGCCTATATACATGATCATACCTAGATATTCTCATAACTATGCTCAATTCTGTCAATTGCTCAATAGTAATTCATTCACCCACCATAAAATACTTACGCTCTTGAGAGAAGCCACTAGTGAAACCTATGGCCCCGGGTCTATCTTCATCATATTAATCTTCCAATACTTAGTTACTTCCTTTGCTTTTATTTTACTTTGCATCTTTACCACAAAAATACCAAAAATATTATCTTATCATATCTATCAGATCTCACTCTCGTAAGTGACCGTGAAGGGATTGACAACCCCTTATCGCATTGGTTGCAAGGAGTTATTTGTTTTGTGCAGGTACGAGGGACTCGGGCATAGCCTCCTACTGGATTGATACCTTGGTTCTCAAAAACTGAGGGAAATACTTATGATACTTTGCAGCATCACCCTTTCCTCTTCAAGGGAAAACCAACGCAGTGCTCAAGAGGTAGCACCTAACAGTGTATCTTCAAGCAGTTTGCTCGTGACGTGAACGCAGTTTTTCCGAAGCTCGAGGCTACACGCCCGCTCAGGTGGTCCAAGTGTGCCATTACCTTCAGCTCAACAGATCAGCTCAAGTGCGCGGCCACTGCTGGCGCTCTCCCAATGCTTTGTTCACCTGTCATCAGCAACGTGCAAGTCACCAAGACCCTCATCAGCGGTGGTGCAGGGCTCAACATCCTGTCCGTCGAGACATTCGACAACCTTCAAGTGCCATACGATCAGCTTCAGCCTACCAAACCTTTCTCAAGAGTGACCGACGGCTCCACCACGCTGATAGGTCAGGTCCGCCTCCCAGTCACCTTTGGAGAATGCAACAACTACCGCACCGAGCTCATCGACTTTGATGTCGCCCACATTCCTCTGACGTACAATGCCATCCTCGGGTATCCGGCCCTGGCCAAGTTCATGGTAGTGACGCACCACGGCTACAACGTCCTCAAGATGCCAGGAAGCAGCGGGATCATCACAGTCCCCTGCAAAGAAAGAGATGTGGTGTGCTCCTTCGAGCGCGCCTTCCAGGTAGCGTCAATCGAAGACCCCGGCAACAATGCAGCTCAGTACCCTCTTGAGGTCGTCCCCAAGAAGAAGAAGAAGCGGCTACTCCATGCCGACCTCGGGAGGGCGGTGCCGCAAGCGGTACCTTGTCAGGATCAGCACCCGCACCTGGGGCGCCTCCCTTTGTTGCATAGGAAGGCGCACCCAGCACCCTCCTCGGGCAGGGCTCGGGGGCTCTTTTCTGGAGGGCCTCAGACCTTGCCAACATTACATGGGAGGCGCTCAGGCACCACTTGGTGGCGTGTTTCACGGCACATCTCCCTCAGGAGGACACTGGGCAAGGAGCGCCCGGCGCTCAGGAGTTCATCACCAAGGTATCTCAGGAACTTCAGGAAGCAAGAGCAATACGCGGTGACCGCCGCCCACCTGGCGTTGCTCCCCACCCAGGTGAGGGTGGTGAGGTGTGCATCTATGTTGACATACCAGGGCTCAACCGAGCCGCATCTCAGGAGCGCTTCTGACCTTCGCGTGTTGGGTGCTGCGAAGGTCCACCTCATAGCTACGTTCGCATGTTGTTCGACCTGCCGAGCATGGCTTCTGCCTTCCAGTGCAATCTGCGGAGCGTCGTGGCGGGTCAGGGGGCCAGGCACCACGCGGTCCGGGCGGAGATGGCGACGGTCCTCAGGGAACCGCCTGGACCCCCAGAGCCTCCCGAGGCTCAGGTCCTCGGTGGCCCGTGGGGAGCAACCCCTTCGCCGCGTACCTTCAGCTGCCTCAACACCCCTTCATCAACGGAACCAGGTGACATTTTCCAAGTTTATTTAGCTGGGAGCGCCCTCAGAGCTGCATTATTCCCAGGCCGCGTGGGTCCATCCCTGTGGCATGTACCCCTTCATTTTTATGTCTTCAGCTTACCTTGCTGGGGGCGCCCCTCGGGCTGCATCATCCCCAAGCTGCTCGGGCCGGACCAAGTGGTGCGTATCGTTCATGCATTTACCGGAGCTAGTTTGCTTTCCATGCTTAATCTATCTATGACTATCACCTGCTTGATTGTCACCCACCGTGGGAGCTGCGCGTCAGTCGTGTTTCTTTAGGACCCTTCACGTGAGAGGGTTAGGCACGGCGTCTGTGCTCGAGTCCGTCCCTGCAGCATAGATAAATCCAACGGCCGAGCTCTATCTGGCGGGTCGGCCCCGTTCACGTCACCTCCTAGGGCCATTGGTGCTTGGCTTTCTCACGTGATAACCTCTGGAGATTCGTTCGGCGCAGGTTGTCTTACCACCTCGCAGGACCAACACAACAAACAAGAATCAAGACCAGGCGCAACCCGCCTTGAGGTAGGGCCCTGTGAGTCCCACGCTGGCTCATGAGTGCCCAGACACACCTCGTTATCCCTGTCGTGCAAGCCACGTGTCAGGGCGGGGCTGTACACGCCCCGGGGGCTCTCCGCGGTAGGGAGTCCCCTCCCACGTACCAGTGGAAGCACCATGCTCCGTGCTGGCAGTCGACACTGTCGAGGAGCGGCTATGCCCGTGCAAGTGCGGAAGCCCCATGGTCCGTCCTGGTGATAAACAACGGAGGACGGCCTCACGGCCGTATCAACCTCAGGGAGCCTTCGGGCTTGGTGTCTGGCCTCAACGCAATGCCTCCTCTCGGGAGAGCCACGCGAGGGGGCTGGGCATGGGGGCTGCGCTCGGGTCACGCCCAAGCGTACGCCACCCCGCCAAGGCCGCCCTTGATGGTGAGAGGCTCCACCACCAAGGCCGCCGCTACCTTGTGGCCGGCGATCAACCCCTCGTATTCTGCAATGTTGTTGGAGACCTTCTCACCCTGCTGGAAGCAAAGTTGCACGGCGTAGTATAGCTTGTCTTGGGTGGGTGAGATGAGCACAGCGCCAGCCCCCGCTCCTTGGCATGCGAAGGCATCGTCAAAGTACATGGCCCAACCATTTGGTGCTTCACTTCCTGGCAAGAGAGATAAGTTCTCTCCAACTTCAGGTTCCAAAGCGTCGGTCCATTCGGCTAGGGTGTCTCCCTTGATGACCCTGGTTGTGCTAAGCTCGAGCTGAAATGCCTGCAGTTCAATGTTCCACTCGGCGACCCTTCCCGCGGCATTAGGGCTCCGGAGCACCCTCTCCAGTGGGTAAGCAGAGACGACCTTGATTGGTTGGTCTTGGAAGTAATGGCGCAGCTTGCGTGAGGCCGCCAGGAGCACGAGCAGAAGCTTCTAGGGCATGGGGTACCGCGCCCTTGCGTCCCACAATACCGTGCTGACGAAGTACACCGGGTGCTTTACGAAGGCAGGAGGGTCGATGGAGTCCGCAGCTGCTGGAGGTTGCGACACCTCCGGAGGTGGGGTGACCCCCGGAGCTTGGTCACCCTTCGGGGCCTCTGCCGGCCCTTGAACGTCGTCTTGTGGGGCGTGATCGTCTGTGGGCATCGTCTTGGCCTTAGTGGTGCCGCCTTGTGACCGCACCATTCCAGCTAAGGGCGCGACATTGCGCTGCGGGTTCTTGGCCCAGCGCTCCTCCTGAACTGCCACCAACGCCGCGCTGGCGGAGTGAGGCGTAGGGGCCAGATAGAGCACCAGAGGCTCGAGGGGGCGAGGTGCCACCATCACCGGTGGGTTGGTTAGGTATCTCTTGAGGTCTTGAAATGCCAGATCTGCCTCAGGGGTCCATTCGAACTGGCCCTTCTTCTTCATCAGCTTCAAGAATGGCAGGGCACGCTCCCCCAGCTTGGAGATGAAACGCCCCAGCGAGGTCACGCAGCCTGCAAGCTTCTGCATTTCCTTGAGAGTTTGCGGTGGGCTCATGTCTTCTATTCACTACTACGAAAAGGGCTATAGATAGGATTGACACTAATGGCGCACCAGGGAAGTAGTGCGCCACTACTATATACTAATGGCGCACTAGTTGGCGATGCGCCATTAGTGTGGAAGACACTAATGGCGCACCAGAAAACAGGTGCGCCACTAGTGATAAATTTTTTTTACATACATACTAATGGTGCATCCTATGTCTGGTGCGCCATTACTAGTTCTAACTAGTAATGGCGCACCAGACATGGAGTGCGCCAGTACTGAATTTTTTTTATTCTTTTTTTTTTGCAAAACTACTAATGGCGCACCGCCTCACCGTGCACCATTACTAGTTTAAACTACTAATGGCGCACCCTGTAAAAGTGCGCCATTAGTATATATATATATATATATATATATATATATATATATATATATATATATATATATATATATATATTACTTTTCTGCAAAACTACTAATGGCGCACCACCTGCAGGTGTGCCATTAGTAACCAGGGTTACTAATGGCGCATGTGCAGGTGGTGCGCCATTAGTAACCTAGGACCCCAACAAGATATTTTGGACAGCCCCACACCTACCCACTCACTTTCCCCACTTCATTCCCTCCACCTCCTTCTCCAAGCTTTCGGCTGCCTCCTCCTCCTCACCTCATTTCCACCATAGATTCATCAAAATTAAGTGGTGAAATTACCTTTTTTGATAGGTAAATAAGGGGAAAGCTATCTTCATGATGTAGATCTACTTTTTTTTCTCCCTAGCTCGCTCCAACAACATGCACATGCACTTGTTGTGGCCTAGCTAGATCTATGTATGTTTGTGGTGTTGCATATATGTTTGTGTTTGCAGGTACCGTTATTTGAAATGCGATAGTTGCCAATATTTTGCCGGAATGTTGATTCATTTCCGTTTCGGCGAGAATTTTGGCACTATGCATTCTTTTTGGTCCTATTTTTAGGGAAGGTCATGCCAATTTTTTTGTTGGTTCTAAAATATCGTTTTGCTCTACCCCACAGGCGACCATGGTCCGCACGATGACCGAAGGCATCATGAATAGGTTTTTGAGCTCCGCGAAGGCCGAGATGCTTCAAAAGAACGAGACGGAGATAAGATGTCCGTGTCGAAGATGCAAGCTGAAGAGCCTTATTGCGGACCCGGATTCCGGGCAGGTGCGGGACCACCTGCTCTTGCGTGGTTTTATGGATGGCTATCGGTGGCAAGGTGATGAAGATGACTATGAAGTCATCCATGGGGGGCGGGCAAGAAATGAGGAAGGGCAACAAGACAAGTACCACCGCGGCAAGGGCGGGCGAGAAGACAAAGAATCTCCAGGACATGATCACGACGGTGATGCTGTACACAGTCATCATGTAGAAGATGTCGTACATGATGATGAGGAAGATCAAGACGAAGGGCATGATCATGAAGATGAAGATGCCGGAGTAGACGACGATGGAGGCTGGGTGCAGGACCCTCATATTCAAGAGCTGCTTCTCAAGCAGACGGATAACGCAAGAGCTGCCGCCCGAGAGAAAGCCAAGCTGGATCAACTGGAGATAGACGCGGTTACTCCATTGAAGGATGCAGGCCCGAGGATACCCGCCTGAAAGTAATGCTCATGGCTCTGGAGATGAAGGTAAAACACAAAATGACCGACACATGCTTCGACGAGAACATGTCATTCTGGCACGAACGTCTTCCCAAGGGGAACAAGTACCTGACCAGTTTCGAGGAGGCGAAGAAAATCGTGTGTCCTCTGGATTGACCGCACGTGAAATACCATGTGTGCATGAACAATTGCATCATTTATTGGGACGAGCACGCGGAGTCTACCATATGTCCGGTGTGCGGCATCACTCGATACAAGAAGAGGAAGAAAGCTCCTCGAAGTCGGTGTGGTACTTTCCGATCACTCCTCGTCTGCAGCGGTATTTCGCGGACCCTAAGGTGGCAAAGCTCCTGCGTTGGCACGCGGATAGGGAGGAGAAGAAGCGGGAAGATGACGGAAATGATCCAGAGATAAATAAAAAATACAAGATGCTGAGTCACCCTAAGGATGCGAGCCAGTGGCAAGCGTTGAACTTCGAATACCCAGAATTTGGGAAGGATCCAAGGAACATCGTGCTGGGCGCGAGCACCGATGGAGTCAATCCGTTTGGAAGCCAGAGAAGCACACATAGCATGTGGCCTGTGTTTGTGTGGATGTACAACCTTCCCCCCTAGTTGTGCATGAAGAGGAAGTACATTCACATTAGTATGCTAATTGAAGGGCCGAAACAACCAGGGAACGACATCAATCTGTATCTGGGGTTGCTGAAAGAGGAGCTAGACACGCTGTGGAAAACGCTAGCCAATACATGGGACGCCGCAGAGAAAGAATATTTCCCTATGAGAGCCGCACTGCTCACGATGGTGCACGACTATCTCGGTTACGGATATCTCGCGGGGCAGGTAGTCCATGGATTTTCTGGATGCGTAAGGTGCATGGATGACACAACGTATCGCCAGCTAGATAGAGATCCTGGGTCTTCGAAAACCGTGTTCATGGGACATCGAAGGTGGCTTCGCGAAGATGACACGTGGAGGAAACGCAAGGATCTGTTCAATGGTGAAACCGAACCCCGAAAACGCCCGCGTACGAGGAGCGGCGAGGAAATAGATGAGCTGTTGAAAAATTGGAAAGATTGCCCACTGCCGGGAAAGAAGCAAAAGGCGCCAGAGCCGGGAAAGAAGCGAAAGGCGCTAGAGCCGCTGCTGAAGGTATGGAAAACGAGGTCTGTTTTCTGGGACTTGCCGTACTGGAAGATCCACTGTGTGCCTCACAGCCTTGATGCCATGCATATCACGAAGAATGTGTGCGAGAGTCTGCTTGGTACCCTGCTCAACATGCCAGAGAGGACCAAAGATGGGCCGAAAGCAAGGGCGGACTTGAAATCAATGGGCATCAGGCAGGAGCTTCACGCTAATGATGAAGATGATGATGAGGCGAAGCAGGACACAGAAACTCGTTGCAAAGGCAAAAAGGCCAAGAAGACCAGAAGTGACTACCCTCATGCGTGCTTCACTCTAAGCAAGGGCGGACTTGAAATCAATGGGCATCAGGCAGGAGCTTCACGCTAATGATGATGATGATGATGATGATGATGAGGCGAAGCAGGACACAGAAACTCGTTGCAAAGGCAAAAAGGCCAAGAAGACCGGAAGTGACTACCCTCCCGCGTGCTTCACTCTAAGTCAGGAGGAGATCGAGCAGTTTTTCACCTGCCTCGTAGGAGTAAAACTTCCTTACGGTTACGCGGGGGAGATAAGCAGATACCTAGACCCAGCAAAGCAGAAGTTCAGTGGGATGAAGTCTCACGACTGTCACGTGCTGATGACACAGATACTTCCAGTTGCAATCCGTGGGATCATGGACGCGCACGTCCGTGAAACGCTATTTGGCCTATGCAACTTTTTCAACGTCATCTCTCGGAAGTCGATTGGCATGAGGCAACTCAGAAGGCTACAGGAAGAGATCGTGGTGATACTATGCGAGCTTGAGATGTACTTCCCGCCCGCATTCTTTGACGTTATGGTGCATCTGCTGGTCCATATCGTGGAGGATATCATCCAACTCGGGGCGACGTTCCTGCACAGCATGATGCCGTTCGAAAGGATGAATGGTGTCATCAAAGGATACGTTTGCAACATGTCACGTCCAGAGGGAAGTATAGCCAGGGGCTTTCTAACCGAAGAGTGCATCTCCTACTGCACGAATTATCTAGGCATCGAGAACCCCCGTTGGTCTGCCCGTCAACAGGCACCTTGGCAGTCTTGCTGGATGGGGTCACTGTGAGGGTCACCGCGAAATGCATGTCGACTTCGAGGGTCGACTCGCCGACTTTGAAAGAGCAAACCTAGTCGCACTACAACACATAGACGTGGTCGATCCTTGGGTGGTAGAGCACAAAACCTTTATTGAGAAGACGTACAATGACCGAGGCCAACAAAGGACGGACGGAGATATAATCAAAGAGCATAACTCATGTTTCACGCGTTGGTTCAAGCAGAAGCTTCTGTCGTACCCTTTACATGAGGATTCTTCCGCGGAAGAACAACTCATATTCGCCTTGTCACAGGGCGCCGAGCACAACCTGAAGACCTATGAGGCGTACGATATCAACGGCTACACATTCTACACCGAGAACAAGGACATGAAGAGCGATGGTTATCAGAACTCCGGGGTAACGATGGAATCCTACACTGGTAACGACAAGGACAGATACTATGGAAGGATCGAGGAGATCTGGGAGCTGAGCTACACTGGAGAGAAGGTCCCGATGTTCCGTGTCAGGTGGGCCAAGAGCGTCCTAAAAGAAGACCGGTATTTCACCATCATGGTTATACCCGAAGCCAAATCCAAGATCGCGGGCGCAAATGTCACCACGAAAAATGAGCCATGGGTACTGGCTTCCCAAGTGGACCAATGCTTCTTCATTACCGACCCGTCAAAGCCCAGTCGTGTTGTCGTGAGGAGAGGCAAAAGGAAGATCATCGGAATGGATGGAGTAGCCAATGAGCAAGACTTCGACAAGTACGGCGACCCGAAGATCGAACATGACGACGATGATGAAGTAGCAGCACACACCACAAGAAGAAGCAGGACCACCCTACCTAAAGGACGTCCGTTCCACAGAAGAACTCCATTTGCGAAAAAGAAGGGCAAGAAGATTGTGAACAGATAGCTAGCTAAGATCGATTGTATTTAAATCGTAGTCTTCATTTCTCGATTGTATTTCATGGGCACTTTTTGATATCATGAATATTTTTAAATTTCACAGGCACTTTTTGAATTCATGAGGACACTCGATCTCGATCCCCCTCCACCGCCGCCGACGAGCACCCGGCCCCTCGGACCCTCCCCCGCTCCACCGCCGCCAACGGGCACCCCCCGCACCCTCCCCCGCTCCATGGCCGCCAACGGGCACCCCCCGCACCCTCCCCCGCTCCACCGCCGCCGCCGATGATATTTTCAAGCAACAAATTTGAACATATTTTTAAAAAATTATTACTATTTTTATAAAAAATATTACTGTTATGATTTAAACAAGTTTGAACATATTTAAACACAAATAAATATCAAACAGCATTTAAAATGCAGAAAAAAAATATTGCGAAGCCTGGGAATCGAACCCAGGACCTCCTGGTGTGTGTGCTGCGTGCTGACCAGTCGGGCTAGTGGGCGGGTTCTGATGTGGATTGGGTTAGGTGCAATATAACATGTGCTCGAACTGTAATAAAAAAACATTCTAATGGCGCACCACTGCGGGGTGCGCCATTGCTATCTAAAAAAAGATTTCTAATGGCGCACCGAGGTGTGGTGCGCCATTAGTAAGCTTCCCCCTAGCTATCCTCCCTCTCCCTCGCCAGATCCCCTTCGACCCTCTCTCCCTCGCCACCAGATCCACCCGCGCGTTGCCCCGACCCACGACGCCGCCGCCCCGCGCCCCCGCGCCCCACTCCCGCCGCCCCCGCGCCCCCGCGCCCTCGCACCCCCACCCCTGCCAGACTCTACCCCCGCCACCCCCGCGCCCCCGTGCCCCCGATTCCATCTCTCCCTCTCGGTCCCTCCATCCTCCAGGCCTCCGCCACCGCCGGCCGCCAAGGCACCAACCACCTCCTCGGAGGCAGAGCCTCGGAGGCAGCGCCGCCTTGCCAACCACGACGCCGGCCACTTGCTCCTCACCAACCCCCATCAATGAGAGGAGCATCTAGTGCCCCCGCCCTCGAGTTCGTCGATGACGCCGTCCTCCAGCCGTTGCCGCCGTAGCCGCCGTCCTCCCGCCCAGGTACCTCTCCTCCTTCCTCCTTCCTCCGTCTCCTGTGTTCCTAGGTTCCTAGGTTCCTAGGTTCAGACAGACAGTAATGACTGTGTTCCTAGGTTTAGACAGAAAGACAATGGAGAATGGAGATGCCATGCTAGTAATGCGTTCCTTTTCTTCTAAAATTGACAAATTTATCAGTCTCTGTTCCCTGGGTAATGATGAATGGATTCGTGATGGCCGCAGATAAACACCTGCAACGCCTTCTACTGTGACTACTTCACCCCCCAACTCCACATGTAATGTCTGAATTTTGTTACTGATGATGATAACAGTAAAGTTTGTGCACTGTAAATTGACATATAGAAGTAATCTGTTAATCTAAATTTTGTTACTGATGATGACAGGAGATTTGTGCACTGTAGTTTGTTAATCTGGACAGCTTAGTAGCTAATGCATTCAGTTAACCAAAGTTTAGTTCTTGTGTACTATTATTTGTTAATCTGTTACTCCATTTGTTACTGAGTTTTTCTCTTGGGGTTTAGTAGTGAGAACATGCATGGTCCAGCATTCAGTTGGAGTATTGCCTAGGTTCAATTAGGTTCAGTAGTGCTACTAGGTTTAATATCGTTGCTCCTGTGCTATACTTTGGCAGCCTGGAGTATTATTTCCAAATTGGAGTAGTAGTGACCATGTAGTGTAGTGCTGTGTACTGTAGTTCCCGCTCTTCTCAAATTGGGGTATGTAGTGTAGTGTAGTTCCCTCCTCAAATTACTTGCAAGCATATTGTAACTATTTTCACTCTGTCCTGAAGGTTTTTGACTACACAATCTGTGGTGACCCACACTCTGTTGGTTCACACTCATTGAGTTCGCTCGTGAAGGTATTATATGTTCACATGGTACATTTATGTTTTTCAGCAGCTAATTGATGGTTTGATACATGATACATTTCATGCACAGGGTGCTAGAGCTGCACTTAACTTGCTAAAATCATCCCCTTGTTCTTACTGGTTATAGAAATTCATTGCTTGTCCTATGTTTTCTGTCAGGGTATTGTTCAGGAAGCTTGCTTGAGTTTGTGTCCTTTAATTTGTAAATCTGCAGTTCTAGCCACATTTAGGATAAGTTGTTGTATATACTGTCATAAAGTTCAGCAAGAACAGGGCATCAACAGTGCTACTCTAGTATCTAGTTGGGGAGGGACAAATGGACAGGGCATCACTGTAGCTGTACTGCACAACAAACTATTAGTCTTAGGATTAACACTCCTCATATGAGATGAGAGGATTTTTTTAAATGGCTTCTTGCAGTTTTGAAAATTCAGTTTATTCGGTTACTAAAAATTCAGTTAATTCAGTTAGGGAAACAAATTTCAGAACTTTTGTTTGCTGTAACATATTGATGTGCTTTGTAAAACTTGTTCATGTACTGAACTACTAATGCCTTGTGATGCTCTGAATTACTTGTGATGCCTCTGAATTACTTGTGATCACATTGAGAAAGACATGCAAAGATGATGATCAAAGATATATATTTCAGATTTGTATAGTTTCAGAGATTTGTATGACCAAAGATACAGTTCAGATTTGAATTGTTTCAGAAATTGGTATGACCAAAGATGCTATTGTATATAAATGGGCTGTTGTAGAACTGTTCTTCATCTTTACAGTGCTGTTGTATAGAAATATGCTGAATTTTCTGCTCTGATTGTTGCTCAAAGAAATTTAGCAAAAAATGGGGTCCTGGGAGACGCCGCTGCTGCTTGAGGCCCTTGAGAGGCCCTTCGTGTCGTGATGATTTTGCAGGTACCCCGAGAGGCCCTTGAGTTTGCCGGAATGTCGATTAACTTCCGTTCCGGCAAATTCGGGTACTCCATATGTCCTATTTTCAGCAAAGGTCATGCTGAAATTTTCCGTGAATTTTAGCATGACTTTGCTAAAAATCGGACATATGAGGTACTTGCTACTAATGCATGGGCCGGGGTATCTTAGTACTTAATTAAGTAGGATCAACTGCCCCTTTATTCTTGCTGCATTAAACCATAGGTGGCAATAGAGCCAAGTGATTAGGCCCAACTTAGAAATTCTCCTCAGCATCGATAAACTCCTAGATGATAAACCCAACATAGGTGGCAATAGAGCCAACTGATTAGTGCCAAGTGATTAGGCCCAACCTAGGGTGCCTCGGCATCGATAAACCCTAAATGATGAAAACTTAGCATTTAGGGTGCCTCGGCGTCGACAAACCCTAAATGATGAAACCTTGGCTTTTAGGGTGCCTCGGTGTCGATGAGAACCTAAATGATGTACGCTTAGGCTTTTAGGGTGCCTCGGCGTCGACAAACCCTAAATGATAAAAGCTTAGCTTTTAGGATGCCTCGGTGTCGACAAACCCTAAATGATGAGACCATGATCTTGTTCCTTGACAATAACCAACTTTTTGGCCAAACTTTTTTCCTATTTAGAGCGAAACATGGCCCACAACGATGAGGCCGCTGGTTCGGGCAGCAAGCAATTCTGGGAGCTGTCCCAGGAGTTGGAGGAAGAACCTCACCACTATGAGGACGCCGCGGAAGACACCGATCCTGACTACATAACCCCTAGTGGCGTCGGGGATGACACCACTGATGATGCCGCCGCACGCACAGATGGCAGCCAACCGAAGAGGCAACGGAAGGACCGGAGCCCGAACGTGCTCGGCACTGTCAGGGAGGAATTTACTGAAGTGAACTCCGACGGGCATCCGATGGCGCCCAAACACGTAGTCAAGGGGTACTCGATTTAGCTCGGGTGCATTCTCCGGAGCACCGCCTCGATCAACACCGAGAACCTAAGGCATAAGGACCGAGGGAATTTGCGCAGCCTCCTCTTCACGAAGTTGCATGAATGATACAAGTTCCCCGCTGAGTTCGCAAACACACGCCTCTCGGGTAATAAAGTGAACGGTGCCGCCCTCACGATGATGAGCACGGCCCTGTCTACTTGGAAAAGCACGGTGAAGGCAATGATTGACAAAGGTGATAGTTATGAGAAGATCAAGGCGAAATATCCTTTGATGAGCGAAGATGACTATAAGGAGTTACGATCAAGTGCGAGAGCCCCGCAGCCTCCGAATCAAGTAAGTGGGGGAAAGAAATGCGGCAGTTGAACATAGGGGTCCACCAACTCGGTCCCGGCAGTTACAGAGTGGCGGAGCCTGTATGGGACAAGGAGGACGCGGAGCGTGCCGAGCAAGGCCTACCGCCCCGCTTCGAGAAATACAGTGACAAGCAGACCAGGAACTTTCTCAGGGCCCGGTACAAGGAGGACCCGGTAACAAAGGAGCTTACCACGGATCCGAAGACCAAGGAGCTTGAGCTTGTTCTGGTAAGGAATACACCCCCGCGTAATTAGCTCCATATGGTTGCATTCTAATTAATCCCCAATATTTCTAAATGGTTCACGTTCCTTCCGCAGGACAAAGAAAGCAGTAGCGCGGGGTCATCTCAGAGCTCCCCTTTCGACACCCCTTTGAATAGGGCGTTGAACGTAATGAAAAACAAGGATAAGCTCAGTAAGCCAACGTCAGCTGGTCGTGTGGCCGGCAAAGGCTTGTCCACAAAATGGTCGTCATACTATACCGCTGGTGGGCGAAAGGAGAAAAAGACCAGCTCGGAAAGCCAGTCGCGCGAGGTTGAAGCACTCAAGGCGCAAGTGGCGCGGATTCCGGAGATGGTCCAAGAGCAAGTGCAACAACAACTGGGATCGACTCTCACCAGCATTATGCCTACCTTGATTCATGGGATAACGACATGGATTGCGGGTGGCCAACAGGGGCCGCCCCCGATTCCCAGCTTCACGGCCAGCAACTCGCACAATGCGCAGGCGGCGCCATTGGTGTCTCCGGCGGCGGCGGTATTGGTGTCTACGGCGGCGGCGCCATTGGTGTCTCCGGCGGCGGCGGTATTGGTGTCTCCGACGCCGGCATTGGAGCTTAATGCACCCGGGTGTACGCCGGCCGGCACCTCGCCAGCAAGCGGCCCCTCCGTCAGTTGCACGCCCGCCGTTGGCGGTGCCTCGACATTAGCCGAGCTCGACGGCATCACGGTAACTAAGCCTCTCGGCTGAGGACTTCATCTCCTTGCCTTTGACTGGGCATCCCTGACGCCCTACATGTTTTCGCAGGGCGCCGCCGACGTTCCTTGCACTCTCCTGCACTTCGTGGGCGGCGAGTTGGTCGATGTCGCCAAGGGCAGAATCGTTCAACCGGGCAACCCCGTGTTCCACGGTAATCCGATGCCACCCACAATGTATAGGGTTGAAGTGGTTCGGGTGCTGCCAGGCTGCGATGAGCTGTTACCTCCGATTCGACCCGCTGGGGCCGATGAAGAAGATGAGATGACCCTCAGCGCCTGCGTAAGTTGGCCCCTGCTTTGGCCGAAGAGCCAGATTCGTTTGGGGGCGGGGGACACCACCCCACAGACAAGACCGCCAGTCATGTCAGCGCCAAGCCATGGCAAGAACGCCGCAACGCTACCGGACATGCCGGACATCCCTATGGCACAGGATCCGGACATGCATATGGCACAGGATCCAGACGACAACGACAACGACGATGGTACATTTACCAACGTCAATAAGTACTTTGCCAAACATGAGTACGGTGACGAGTTCTGCAGGCCTCCTTCTCAAGAACCCAAACAAGACGACCGTGATCTAGTTGGTACGGCAGAGAAACCCAATTGCAACAGGAGTCGTCTGGCATTCAGTTCTCAGGAGACGCCTCCAGTTGCCGCCTTCACCGAGCCTCAGATAGCGGAGGTGCCAAATATTATCAGCCCCAACACGCTCAAGAAGGCGGTCTGTGAGCAGAACTCGGTCCCATTACAGCAGATCAATAAGAAGGGCCAGAAACGGCCGACTAAAAAGGCCGCCGATGCGAGCCAGCCAGCACCGAGTACGATCCGTGCTCAGGACGGTCCACCTTCACCTAAGGATATCTCGAGGAGGGTGCATGTGGCAGGTAGGCGATGCTACCGACAAATATGCTCAATGCTGCAACCGGTGCTATGCGGAGTCTGCACGATAGTGTTCTTTCTTTGGAGAAGCGGCGTCTCAGAGAGAATGATGTGGCATAGCCGGTTTTCGTGTCCAAGGTGCCAGAGGGCAAGGGCTTTGTGGATGGCGCCATCGGGGGTACGATCGTCCTGCGGTTTGATGACATCTTTGCTATGATCAACCTTGATCCGCTGCACTACACCTTCGTTCAGCTGTTTTCACTGAGTATGGAGATGCGGATTATTAGAGACAAGACCCCAGACATTGTGATCGTCGACCCCTTCTACATGTGTGCCAAGCTCTTGAGCAGCGCTAGGGACCGCCAAGTCGCGAGTTCACACCTCGAAGACGTCATTCTGGCAAACCAAGATAAGGATAACTTCCTTGTGGCTTACTTTCCCGAGTAAGTCATCCCTTAACCGCCCCGTAACATATGATTTCTTAGATTTCGATCGTTCTTTTTTTTCTAACATTCTGTGTTCTGTGCAGTGACACACATTGCACACTCATCCTCTTAAGCCTGAAATATTCCATGGCCACGTATTTCGACCCGAACCATAACTCCAAGATAGACTACACAAATATCAAGAAAGTTCTTGATGATGTTCTCCCTGGCTACGCCAAATCTGGAGGCACCTTCATCAGGGCAGTTCGTAAGTACGGCAAGCACGTGTTCGCCCACAATACGACGGTCTACTACGTCAAGCAGCCGCCTGGCGGTCAGAAGGATGCCTACTACGCCCTCCATCACATGCGGGCGATCGTAAGGGACCATCATCACCTTCTGCTACCAAATCTCAAAGATTGGGCCGCGAGCTTGTCGGCAATCCAGGACGCGGACATCAGACAAGAATTCTTTCGCATCCAGTCAGAGTTTGCGGACATCATCCATCAAGATGTCCTTCATACCTCGGGGCAGTTCTTCCTCAGATATCAACCGTCCAACATTGAGATAGACGGAATGCTACAAATGTAGGCTGACAAAGCCCGCGATTTCATGACCATCACGACAGACGGCGACTTCATCCACGCTCCTGTCCATGAGTCGAGTCGAAAGTAGTGATGTGTAGTTCTGAAACATTGATTGGCTCATGTTGTAATTGAACTTTAATGAATCATGCTATTAATGTCTTGCTTTTCTCTTCTGATCCTTTTGTTGCATACTTATATATTGCTTATGTATGTATTGTCTGTTGTTTGGCTTGTGCATAGAGATGCCGTCGTATGTCGTTTACAGGGGTAAGGTTCCCAGAGTCTACGACGACTGGGAGGAGTGTCGGAGACAAGTTCACCATTTCAGCGGTAACAGTTACAAACGGTACACCACTAGGGCGGAGGCCGAATCTAGATACGCCCGCTATCTAGCGGGAGAGAGGAGGGAGCGTTGGAGGAACCGGATGAAGACCAGTTTGATCGCGATGATGCTCATCGTGATGTCCGCAGCTCTCTTATATGTGATGGTAGTTTAGATGATTGATATCGACTTGTAGTGTGAAGACAAACTCGATACTCGCGGTCTCGAGACTTGTAATGTTTTATCTTTGTTCGGTCTTTTGAATTTGGAGAGTAATATGATGAATTGTATTCGGAGACTAATCTTCTATTGTATTCGATGAATCTGCTGTTGTTGTGTGCTACTGTCTATATTCTGTCAAATAATATATTTTGTAACCTGTGCAAAAATCAGAAAAGTAAAAAAAACAAATATTCATACTAATGGCGCATCACCACAAGGTGTGCCATTAGTATGCCAAAGGATACTAATGGCACATCAAGACAGAGTGCGCCATTAGTATGCCAAAGGATACTAATGGCGCATCAAGACAGAGTGCGCCATTAGTATGCCAAGTATACTAATGGCGCATCTATCCGCAGTGCGCTATTAGTGTGCAAAAGCACATGGTTAAATACGGCCCCTGGGAGGCACACTAATGGCGCATGGTGTTATATACTAATGGCGCACTTGGTGGTGCGCCATTAGTATACCAGATACTAATGGCGCACCAGTGGTGCGCCATTAGTAAAAATTACTAGTGGCGTGCTACTACTGGCGCACCAGTGATGCGCCATTAGTAGGCAAAACTGGTGTGCCATTAGTAGGCCTTTTCCTAGTAGTGATTGCATTGACCTTCTCGGGGTTAGCCTCGATCCCCTTGTGAGACACGAGGAAACCCAGTAGCTTGCCGGAGGGGACACCGAACACGCACTTCTCCGGGTTGAGCCACAAATCCACCTGGCGCAGGCTAGCAAAGGTCTCCTCCAGGTCTTGAATCAGGGTTCTTGCCTCCCGAGATTTTACCACGATGTCATCGACGCAGGCTTCAGCATTTCTCCCGAGCTGCTGACCCAGGGCGATGTGCATTAGCCACTAGAAGGTCACCCCAGCGTTGCGCAGTCCGAACGGCATGCAGGTGTAGCAGTACACCCCGCACGGGGTCAAGAAGGCGGTCTTCTCCACATCCTCCACTACCATCTTGATCGGGTGGTAGCCCGAGAACGTGTCCAGGAAACATAGCAGGTCGCACTTGGCGGTGGAGTCGACGATCTGGTCAATGCGCGGAAGCGGGAACGGGTCTTTGAGACAGGAGGTTGGTGAAGTCGACACACATGCATTCTTTCCCGCCTTTCTTTGGCATGACGACGGGGTTCGCCAGCCACTCCGGGTATCAGACCTCGCGAATGACACCTGCCGTCTCCAGCTTACGAGTTTCCTAGACGATGAAGGACTGCTTCTCCGTGGACTGTCACCGCGCCTTCTGCTTCACAGGGCACACCCTTAAGTGATGCTCGATTACCCCCTGGGACCCCTACCAGCTGCTTGGGTTCTCAGGTGAATACCTCCTTGTTCGCGCGCAAGAACTTCACCAATGCCTCCTTTTGATCTCGGTCGAGGTTGGCACCTATGGTGAAGGTGCCTCCCGAGGGTCCACCTTCCTCGACAGGCACTTTCTTTGTTTCGGCCCGGTGTTGAGTGAACATCTACTTCTTCTTCACTGGTGCGGCCTCCTTAGCCCCTGGGGTGGCTTCACCGGCCGGGCGCGCTGCAGCTGCGGCCCCGAATGTAAGCTTGAGGGCTGCCAGAGCTTCCTTGGTGTCTCTGGCCACGGTGAGGATGCCATTCCTGCCCGGCATCTTCATGAGGTTGTAGGCCGGATGGGTCACTGCCATGAACTGAGCCAAAGCAGGGTACCCGAGGATGGCATTGTATGGGAGGCCGATGCGGGCGATGTCGAAGTCGATGAGCTCGGTGCGGTAGTTGTCCCGGGTACCCACTGCCGACTCCGGAGAAAGGCTTGGTGGGGCGGAGCTGGCCACATGGCATGTGAAGCAAGCCGAAAGCTTCCACGGAGAGCAAGTTGAGGCCTGCTCCGCCGTCGATGAGAGTCTTGGTCATGGCGACGTTGCAGATGGTGGGCGTGCATAGCATTGGGAGCGCACCCGAGTCAGTAGTGGTAGCGGGGTGATCCCCTGAGTCGAAGGTGAGGTCGGCCTTGGGCGCCGCCTATCCTGGAGGGGCTCCCGCTGCACAGAGGCGGCACCAATCTGGCGTAAGAACTGCTTGGTGTGGCGGTCCGAGGGTGGCACTTGCGAGCAGCCGAGGAGGGCCGCGATGGTGACAGACGCCGCTGACGCAAAGCGTGCGATGAAAAGGCCGTGCAGGTCCTCCCAAGAAGCCACAGAGGATCCTGGAAGGTTGAGCAGCCAGGCGCATGGCACGCCAACGAGGGCCATGGGGAACCAGTTGGCCATGACCTTGTCATCACCTCCAGCTTCCAGGATGGCCTCCTCGTATGCCAGCAGGAAGGCCAACAGATCCGTCGTGCCGTTGTAGCGAGGTGGCATCTCTGGCTTGAACTTGTGCGGCCACTGCACCCACCACAAGGCGGGGGTGAAGGCCCTGAGCCCCTTGGCGCCACCGTGGTCGCCCGCCGGTCCAGTCGAAGGAGCAGTGCTGGCCATGGGGACAGGATGGAGAGGCGGAGCCGACGGAGGAGTGGAACTTCGGCGCACCCCTACCTGGCGCGCCAAATGTCGGATTACGGGTTCCGACAAAACCCTTGAGGTACGAACTCTGGGGTGCGCACGAAGATCTCTCTCCCCCTAGCTCACACTCTCACCACGATCTTAAGGCCTAGCTCGCCTAACCCACGGAACAAGGGACACAAGAGTTTATACTGATTCGGGCCACCAATGTGGTGTAATACCCTACTCCAGTGTGGTGTGGTGGATTGCCTTGTAGGCTAGGAGTGAACAAGTACAAGGGAAGAACAACCTCCTGAGGAGATGCGTTCTCGGGCTCGATGAGCTTGTGTGGTTGGAGATGATCTGAATGATCCGTCCCTGCCTATGGTTGTGGCTAGTCCTATTTATAGAGGCCCTGGTCGTCTTCCCAAATGTTTAGGCAGGAAGGGATCCCACAACGGCCAAGTTAAAGGGGGACAGCTAGTACAAGCTATCCTTACAAAAGGTGGTCTTCGCCTGCCAAAGGCTCTGGTGGTGACGCCGTCGTGGGCTCCGTGATGACCTCCATCCTGTCGTCCTACTAGTCTTGGTCTTGTTGCACCGATATGGAAACCTTTGCCTGATGCCTCAGGACTCCTCGCCTGCACCTGCCTCTTTAGCACCAAAGAGGCAACTAGTACTCTGCGCCTGCTGGCGCCCGCCTGGCCTTGGTTGTCATGGCTCACGTCACGGGAACCTCGCGAGGTGCCCCTCGCCTTGATCTCTCTACTCCTCACGAGCCAGCCTAGTGAGGCTGCCCCTGAGGAGGTCTTATGTCTTCCGCCTCGCGAGGCTTGGCCCCTCGCGAGGGTCTTGAGTGTTTGGTCATGAAGATAAGCCCTACCAGGCCTTTAGTGGAGTCACGCCGTGGGCCGCAGGCAAGAAAGTCTAGGGACCCCTGTTCCGAGAACACCGATAGCACCCACCACGAGAAGAAGCGCCGCCACGGCTGGCCAAGGCACGCCTGCGCCCTCGGGGAGCCACCACAGGGGTCGTGGCATGCTTGCCTGGGTGGCCTCTCCCCCTCTTGGGAGGTGGCGAGTCAGGTCCCTCCTTGGGGGCCTTCCCCTTCTCGGCAGCGGAGAACTTCCTCGTCAGCGCCATGGGAGCTATAGCAAGATGGAAAGACGAGAAAAAAGAAGGAGAAGCAGGCAGTGAGAAGACAGAGATGAGCAAGGGGTGCTTCGCCCCTTACCTCATTTATAACCAGGAGGAGGCCAACCGCCGGCCTCCATGATCGCACGTAATGATGACTTTCCTCTGCATGCGGCAGGGTCTCGTCAAGTCGAACGGCTACCGAGGCAGCATGGGGAAGCGGAGGCGCCCACGCACCATCAATCACCACATGTCGACCAAGGCCGTAGGCGGTTGGGGCTCGCGGCGCTCCGCACTTGCCCTATGGCTTCGTCTCGAAGCCAAGTTCGAGCGTGCCTTGGGCCCAGGGGCTACTGTCGGTGTCCTGGGAACAGGGGTACCTAGACTTGCCTGCCTACGGCCCACGACGTGGCTCCAATAGCGGCCCGGTATGGCCCAGTTTCAGCGGCAATGACTCAAGACCCTCGCGAGGGGCCAAGCCTCGCGAGGCGGACAACACCAAGACCTCCCTGAGGGGCGGCCTCACTAGGTTGCCTCCCGAGGAGCAAAGATATCAAGGCAAGGTGCACCTCACGAGGTTCATATGATGTGAGCCATGACGACCAAGGCCAGGTGGGCGCGAGCGGGCATAGTGTACCAGTTCCCCCTTTGGTGCCAAGGAGGCAAGCGCAGGCGCAGAGTCCCGAGGAATCAAGTAAAGGTTTCCATATTGGTGCAACGAGACCAAGACCGCCAAGATGACAGGACGGAGGTCATCGCGGTGCCCATAGTAATGTCACCACCAGAGCCTTTGTAGGCGAAGACTAGTTTTGTCAGGATAACTTGTACTAGTTGTCTCCCTTTGAATTTGGCCGTTGTGGGATACCTCCCTGCCTACATTTGGGAAGAGGACCAAGGCCACTATAAATAGGACTTAGCCACCACCATAGAGGGGACAGATCATTCAGACCATCCTCTCACCCACTAGCTCATCGAGCTCAAGAACTCCTCACATCCTGAGGCTATTCAACCACTGTACTAGTTCATCCTCACCCCCTTGAGGCAATCCACCATAAAGCTGGAGTAGGTTATTACACCGCAAGGTGGCCCGAACCAGGATAAACTATTGTGTCCCTTGTTCCTTGGGTTCGTCGAGCTAGGCCTTGGAGTCATTGGGCTGGCAAGTTGGGAAGAGGGAGTTCTTCGTATGCACCCTAGTGTTTGAACCTCTCAAGGGTCTGCGGAGCCCCAGATTCGACAAATGTTACAACATACTTACTAATAATATAATATGCTACTCTTATCTCTTTTGATGCTGCAAGATGCTTGAAGATGCTAGTCTTCGACAGGCCAGGCTTTCCCCTTCTCTTCTGGCATTCTGTAGTCCAGTCCACAGATACAGCCCACTCCTTTGATACAG
The DNA here is from genome assembly GCF_018294505.1 of Triticum aestivum. Lineage (NCBI taxonomy): Eukaryota > Viridiplantae > Streptophyta > Magnoliopsida > Poales > Poaceae > Triticum > Triticum aestivum. Next base: position 229,055,134 of record NC_057803.1, read on the forward strand.
ATGCATACTTAGTTTAGATCTGATGTAAGTCTTGTGCGTACTTTGGATGAGTACTCACGGTTGCTTTGCTACCTATTTTTCCCCCATACCCGATTGCTGCGATCAGACGACGGATCCTAGGAGACAGACGCCACCACCGACGACTACTACTATCCCGAGGGTGCCTACTACTACGTGGAGACCATCAACGACCAGGAGTAGTTAGGAGGCTCCCAAGCAGGAGGCCTTGCCTTTTCGATCATCATCGATGTTTGTGCTAACCTTCTAAAGGCAAACTTTTTTAACTTATCTCTGTACTCAGATATTGTTGCTTCCGCTGACTCGTTTGTATTCGAGCCCTTGAGGCCCCTGGCTTGTAATATGAAGCTTGTATGACTTTAATTTGTGTCTAGAGTTGTGTTGTGATATCTTCCCGTGAGTCCTTGATCTTAATCATACACATTTGCATGTATGATTAGTGTATGATTGAATCAGGGGCGTCACATGGGGCCCTCAAAGCCCCTCCGACCCTAATTCCAACTCTATAAATTCCTATTTTCGGAGAAAAATAGGAGAGGAAGTTCATCATGTTTTACGATACGGAGCCGCTGCCACCTCCTGTTCTTCATCGGGAGGCTAGATCTGGAGCCCATTCGGGGCTCCGAAGAGGGGAATCTTCGATCTTCATCATCACCAACCATCCTCCATTGCCGATTTCATGATTCTCCCCATCGGGAGTGAGTAATTCCTTCATAGTCTCACTAATTTGTGAGGAGTTGGATGAGATTCATCATGTAATCGAGTTAGTTTTGTTAGAGCTTGATCCCTAGTATCCACTATGTTATGAGATTGATGTTGCTATGACTTTGCTATGCTTAATGCTTGTCACTAGGGCCTGAGTGCCACGATTTTAGATCTAAACCGTTTATGTTTTCACCACTATATCTATGTTCTTTATCCAATCTTGCTAGTCATATGCACCTATCATGTGTTACGATCCGTAAACCCCAAGGTGACAACAATTGGGATACTTTCCGGTGATGACCTTAGTTTGAGGAGTTCATGTATTCACCAGGTGTTGATGCTTTGTTTTAGTTCTCTATTAAAAGGAGGCCTTAATATCCCTTAGTTTCCTTATGGACCCCTCTACCATGGGAGGGTAGGACAAAAGATGCCATGCAAGTTCTTTTCCATAAGCATGTATGACTATTTACGGAATACATGCCTACTTTATATTTATGAACTAGAGCTAGTTTTGTATTGCCCTAGGTTATGACAGTTATATGATGAATATCATCCAACGAATCCACTGATCCAATGCCTACAAGTTTTTCGCATATTGTTCTTGCTAAGTTACTATTAATGTTGCTACTTTTGTTACAACGGCTACATAGTCATCGCTACTGTTGTTACCACTACTGTTATTATTACTATCACTATTGTCATGGTATTTCCGCGGCAGATGTCCTCATAGGACTTAGTCGCGAGGCCATCACGTCAAGTGGTAGATCGAAGGGGTTAAGTGGAAACAAAAGACATGAGGGTTTATATAGGTTCGGCCCCTCTTGCGAAGGTAAAAGCCTGCGTCATGTTTGGATGTATCGATTATGATCTCGATGCTCAGGTGCGCTAGGCCAACCCTAAATCTCGAGAGATTGTAAGTTATCCTCTAACCCGGGGCTCCCCTTATATATAGGTGGAGGTCCGAGTTGTACATGAGAGTCCAAGCTAGGAACGAGTCTATAACTTGTTCCCTAAGTAAAGAAAAACACACATATGGTGGTTTACAAACAGGCCTAGGCCAGCGCGCGATGAGCCGGCCCAGCGGAGGGCGGCTCATCCCCCTCCTGATGATCTTCAATAGAATACGGCCCACCTGGCCCAGCTCCTTGTAAGTCGTCGTTGGTGACCCGGCCCTGGACGGGCGGGTTATATCCTGGGGTCATATCCCCAACATTAGCCCTCAAGCTGATTTGAACTTGTTCATTTCAAGCTTCTGGATCATGTTACTCTGATTGAATATTCTACCTTGCGCCGTCTTAAAAGCCAACTCACCCAGTCCTCTTTTACTCGCCTTCGAAAATTCTGTGACATTATTCAGCAAATCGTAACAGATCTCTCATGATGTCATCCATACCTTGAGTGGATCTGACAGGCGTGATAATCGAGGCATCTGTTGGCACTATAGATCCTAATTTTTTGCGCCTGCCTTTTGCAATTCCACCTCCTTTTAAATACCCCCCTCAGGGTTTCATTTTTCATTTGCCACTTCTGCTTCTTCTCCTTCCCCTCGCTGTTGCGTCTGAAGCTCCGCCGCCTCCCGCCGAGCTCGCGGCGTCCGAAGCTCAAGCACCTCCGCGGGCGTCGTGACAAGCTTCATTCGACCATGTGAGGACCCCTTCATGCGGCTTAGGTACCTACCGCCATCGCTCTGGATTGTTTTTAGATCTTCAAACCTAGTTCACCGCATTCTTGACCTCGACCATGCCGCCATGAACATCGTGGCTGCAGTTGGCCGGCCGAACCATCATTCTTGTCCAAGGGAAGGCCTTCTGCTCTGTCCGCAATCGAAAAATAGATCTGGCGTAGTTCGTTTAGGCAAGAGATGCAAACTCTACTAGCCCACTGTCTCTATGTATGAACTTGTCAAGAACTGCTTTTATTCGCTTTAAATCTGAATATTTGGATATGTTATTTCCTCCACTTCATCTGGAAACTTGTTATTGCACACGTAGCGAATATTGGTATCCTTCACCATAGAATGAGCCGCCCTTCTTACTAGGGCGACTCAAGGTTGTAACGCTTCCCAACGGCTGGTGTTTACTTAGTTGCTAATTGTTGATCTTGTCTCAATAAACTTGAAGATAAGGTGGCTCATGACTCATCTTCCTAAGCCGCCTGCCATATGATGTTTTTAGATGTAGACCACCTCTGACATTCTTCAAGGTTTAAATCATGCTTAGTCCACTTGAAAACATGTCAAGAATCAAATCCAAGGAACCAAATATCTGCAACTGGGTCGCTTCCCAGGTCTCGGATCTCATTATGCAGGATTATGTGGTCCAGGGGCTTTTGTCTGCAAAGGAGGCTGCTACCTGCTGGGTCCCGATGGGCGAGTGTCCCCCAACTCCTCAAGACGGGGAGGTCATTATCTTTACTGACCACCTGTTAAGGGACTTTTCCCCACCTGGCTCGAAATTCTTTAGAGACGTCCTCCATTTTTATGGTCTGCACCCACAGGATCATGGCCCTAATTCCAATGTGAATTTATGCCAATTTCAAGTCATGTGTGAGGTATATTTGCAAGTAGAGCCATCGGTGACTCTCTTCAGATAGTTTTTCTATGTCAACAAACAATGTGAAACCACAAAGGGCCTTAGCCTGGAGCTTGGAGGAGTCTCATTTCAGAGGCGAAGGGATACCAACTTCCCTACTGCTCACCTGTCAAGTCACCCAAAGGGTTGGAATAGCACTTGGTTTTATTGTAAAAGTACTGCGCCAGAGGGTGAAAATCCTTTGTCGGGTTATCGTCCAACCCGGCTCTCTCTTTTGGCGGCTTATCCTGGTTGTCCGTCACCTGAGGAACGGGCACAAGTAAGTGGCCTTCGCTCAAAGGTGAGCGCTCTAGTGGCCAATGGATTGAAAGGGATCGACCTAGCGCGTTGCTGGATCTCTTGGCGTATAATGCCATTAAGCCACCATTCCAACTTGATGTGTGTTTACAATGGTCAGACGACTGATCCTCAGCGGCGTAGCTCAATCAACTTTACGGAAACGGAAACTGATGAAGCAGCGAGCTCTCTCATCAAGATCCCTTTAATAGACAGCCGCAATTTCGGGCTAGCACCGTTTTGTACATCTAACCCGCCACCCCCTGTATGTGTCGAGAATGAGGTTATATGTATCTCACGCGTCCTTCATTCGTGTGATCCTTTGATGTTTTTCTTGGCAGGAATACGACCCTTTTTGGAGCAAATGACTAATGGTGAAGAAAACGACCACTAAGAGTCGTAAGGCTATGGCGGGTGAAGAGCCAAAACCCAAAAAGAAAGCCAAGACTGTCTCAGATCTGGAGGCCTCTGAGGAGTCACCCGAAGATGGCCCGACCCTTAATGAGTCGCCTCAAGATGATGATTCGAAGGTAAAACTTCTTTCCTATGACTAACTCGTTATTCTCTGACTACTTATAATATTCCTATTATCAATGCCTTCCCTAGGATGATGCCGGTGAGAGCCGAGCTGAAGATGTTGAGGTAATCCCTATCTCATCTGAATTAGATGTTCACGTTCCTAGAAAGCTGAGAAGGGCAGTGAGAAAAGTGACCTTTTTCCATCCACTTGCTTATTTGGACCCTCATTTCTTAATGAAGAAAACACATTATGCTGGCTCATCTCGGCAAGAGCGGGTGGCGACTCTGGTGCTTCAATGCGCGGCTCAGATTATATGCCAAATCCTGGCAAACGTGCCAATGAGGTGCCTCATAGTCCAACCCCTTTTTACCCCAGAGCCGGCTTATTTAAATAGCCTCTTAACTCGTCTGATTCGGGTTATCAGAAGTCTCCATTGACATTAGAGGACTCGTCAGGGTCCCAATTTGCTCCAATGCTTATCAAGCCAGGGTAAGCATGAATGTGATCAGGCCATATATCTCTCACCAGGTATTGAATGTTGATTCACACCATTGTACCCCTTGTGTATTTGTAGGTCTAAAGCAAAGAAGAAGAAATCTGGCGAGTTAGGCTCGACGTCAGGGCCGGTCTTGGCCCATGAAGAAAACACCAAGGAGCAAACTGAGGAAACTCATGAAGTTTTGGAACAAGATAACCCGCCACCTGGTGATGACACGGAGACACAAGTGGAAGATGTCAATGATCAACCAGAAGTTAACCCGCCATCTCCTGCTTGTGAGCCAAAGTCAAAAACGGCGGCTGATGAAACAAACACGTCTTCTCTCCAGGATGATCTTGTCATTACAAGGACTAAGTTCAAGGCTCCCAAGCCATCACAGGCTTTGGAGAAAGTGCAACTGAAGGGCAAGTCACAAGTTTCATCTAAAGGGAAAGACAATGTCAGATTTCGGGTTCCGGCAAAACCCTTGAGGTTCGAACACTGGGGTGCGCACGAAGATCTCTTCTCCCTCTAACTCACGCCCTCACCGCAATCTCAAGTCTTAGCGCGTCGAACTCACAGAACAAAGGGACCCAAGATTTATACTGGTTCGGGCCACCGATGTGGTGTAATACCCTACTCCAGTGTGGTGTGGTGGATTGCCTCTTGGCTGAGGATGAACAGTTACAAGGGAAGAACAGCCTCCTCGGGAGGGGTGCTCTTCTGCTTGGTGAGTTTGTGTGTGGCCTTGGTGGAGTGGATCTGGTCCCACATGAGATCGTATCTCCTCCTTTCTACGAAGATGGCTAGTCCTATATATAGAGACCCGAGTCCTCTTCCCAAATATTAGGCAGGAAGGGATCCCACAACGGCCAATTTGAAGGGGGGCAACTAGTACAAGCTATCCTGACAAAAGATGGTCTTTGCCTGCCAAAGGCTCTGGTGATGATGTCGTCTTGCGCTCCACAGTGACCTCCATCCTGCCATCCTGCTAGTCTTGGTCTTGTTGCACCGATATGGAAACCTTTGCTTGATGCCTCGGGACTCCGCGCCTGTGCTTGCCTCTTTAGCACCAAAGAGGAAACGAGGACATTGCGTGCGCTGGCGCCCGCCTGGTGCCTGTCTAGCCTTGGTCATCATGGCTTCCATCACAGGAACCTTGTGAGGTTCCCCTTGCCTTGATCTCTCTGCCCCTCGCGAGCCAGCCTGGTGAGGCCGCCCCTGAGGAGGTCTTGCGTCATACGCCTTGCGAGGCTTGGCCCCTCGCGAGGGTCTTGAGTGTTTGCTGGTGAATATGGGCCGTACAGGGCCGCTGGTGCAGCCACGTTGTGGGCCGCAGGCAGGCAAGTCTGGGGACCCCCATTCCTAGGACACCGACAATAGCCCCCGGGCCCAAGGCGCGCTCGGACTTGGCTTCGAGGCGAAGCCAAGGGGCAAGTGCAGAGCGCCGCGGGCCCTAACAGCCTACGGCCTCGCTTGGCGCGTGGCAATTGATTGGACATGGGTGTCTCCGCTTCCCCACGCTGCCTCAGCAACGGCCCGTCTTGACGAGTACCCGCTACATGCAGAAAAAGGTCATTATTACCTTTGATCATGGAGGTCGGCGGTTGGCCTCCCCTGGGCTATAAATGGGAAGGGGGAGCGGAGCCCCCATCACCCATCTCTTCCTTTGCTCCTCCTGCTTCTTCTTCTTCCTTGCTCCATCACTAGCAGCGACAACCATGGCGCCGATACGGAGGTTTTCGGCCACAAAGAAGGGAAAAAAACCCTCAATGAGCCTGAGCCAATTCCGCCGAAGAAGAGGATGTCCCATCTTCGCGACATAGTCATGAGGCCGGAGTTGTCGTGGCCTTGGTGTGAGCGGCCACCTCCCGGTATCTGTTGCCTCTGTACGCCCGAGCCGAGGGCTCCAGAGGGAGAGGTGGTGAAGAGCGCCGCCCACGCCGTGGCCGTTGTTGTCGCGTCGTGGTGACACACGCTGTCGCCCCAGGAGCCCACGCTGTGGACTCCTCGCGCGAACTCCTGATGTCGGCGGTGATGCCTCCGCGCACTTGGATTCTCTTCCCGCAGTTCTTCTCTGCCGAGATGCTGCCGAGGGGCCCCCTCGAGCTTTGGCTGCAGCACGCCGACTACGACGCCCTGGCGACTGGAGCGGAGATCGAAACCGTCTCCCCGGGGAAGATCTTCATGACTCGTGGCTGGGGCGAGGTTTCTCGAGTCTGTGGTGCGGAAGGCGCCCTCGCCATCCACTTTGAGTACAATGGCACCTCCACGATGTTATTCAATTTCTTCGACAAGGAAGGCCGCCGCTTGGAGTGCTGCCCTGAAGGGGGTCGTCAAGACGGCGCAGCGGCCAACGCCGATCCTGCCACTGGCTTCGCCAGCAACTCCTCCAGCGGCAGCGTTGACTCCTAGTAGTCCGGCGATTCTCCCGAGCCCGACGAGACTTCGGAGACAACTAACGACGGCTACGTGCCCCTAAGCTCTCGCCGCGCCCGGAGCAAGGCCGCAGTGTCCGGCTGCCGTCGTCGCTGGTCTGGATGGGGTTGGCGTCGGCCTCCCGTGGACCATTGTTGATGATGGCATCGGCGGCGTTTGGCGCGTGTAGATAGGGCCCCTAAAAATTTCCTTCATTTACTCCCTACGAGGAATCAAGATGGACCCCGTGGGGCGTGTAAAGGGTATGTAATGTTTTTTGTTGATATTTTTCTTATTATGAAAATTTGCAAACACATGTCCTGTTTCGGCTCGGTCTCCCCTTTCCAACCTCGCGGCAGCTTGGTGCTCTACGCCAACAGGTCCCGGTCCCCAGGCAGGCTGCAGCCGTCGCTGGTATGCCAGGTCGCGATGCCATGGTCAAGGCCAGGAGGTGAGCGTCCCAAGGTCCAGTAAGAGCTCCTGAGGTGCGATGCTCAAGAGGTCCCCTTTAGCGCGCAAGCAGCTACCTAAAGGTGGGAAAGGAGGGCAATGCCGCCGCAGCAGGGCTGCGAGAGGTGGGAATCTTATGCCATAGCGCTTGGCCGACCCGGGTGCGTAACTTATCTTGGTAGTTCAGAGTTGTTTCCTTGTGCTGCGCCAGACTCGTGTGCCGACGGCCGTAGTGTATCCAGGTTAGGCCCGTGCGATCCTCCCCCTCTTCTCCATGCTCTTCTGTGTGCTCTACGTCGTCAGGTCCCGGCCCTCAAGCGAGCTCAGCCTCCGCTGGTATGCCAGGTCATGGTGTCATGGTTAAGTCTAGGGGTGAGGGCTGGAGAGCTAGTAAGAGCTCCTGAGTTGCGATGCTCGGGAGCCCCCCTTTTAATGCGCAAGCGAATTGCATGGGAGAAGAGGGAGCCCGTGGTACCACCTGCTGCTGTCTTTAGGAAGCTCCTGCAGGTTAGCGCGGGGAGGGACAGAAGTTGCCACTACGATTGACGGTCTGCCACTGGTCGTTCCGCAAGAAGGTGAAGGCACTGAGGGCCTGGTGAGGCGACGTGCGCGAGCGTGCTGCGAGCCAAAGCTCGACCGCTCAGATTTGTCAGTGTTGCAGGGACGGACCCGAGCACAAGAGTCGTGTCAGCGTGAATGGCTCCCACGGTGGGTGGCAATCAAGCATGTGATGACTATAAATAACTCATGCATGGAAAGCAAACTAGCTTGGGTAAATGCAAGAACGATACCTGCCACTGGGTCGCACCCGAGCGGCCTGGGGATGATGCAGCCCGAGGGGCGCCCCCAACATGGTAAGCTAAAGATGCAAGAGGATACACGCTGCGGGGACAGGCCCATGTGACCTAGGAATAATGCAGCCCAAGGGGCGCTCCCAGCTGAATGAACTTGGAAAATGTCACCTGGTTTTGTTGTCGAAGGAGCGTTGGGGTAGCTAAAGGCATGTGCTGAAGAAGTCGCTCCTCACGAGTCGTCGAGACCTTGAGCCTTGGGAGGCTCTGGGGGTTCAGGTGGCCTCCTGAGGACCGTCTCCATCTCTGCTAGGACCGCGTGATGCTTGGCCTCCTGGGTCACCAGGATGCTCTGTAGATTGTGCTGGAAGGTGGCTGCCACGCTCAGCGGGCCAAACGGCATGCGAACATAGCTATTAGGTGGACCCTCACACCGGCCAGCATGCGAAGGCCAGAAGCGCTCCTAAGATGCGGCCCTATTGAGCCCTGGGATGTCGATGCAGATGTGCAGCTCGCCACCCTTGCCCGAGTGGGGAGCTACACCAGGTGGGCGGCGGTCGCCGCGTATTGCCCTTGCTTCCTAAAGCTCCTGAGTGGCCCTTGATGATGAACTCCTGAGCGTCGGGCGCTCCTCACCCGGTGCCCTCCTGAGGGAAACATGCCGCGAAGCACGCCTCCACGTGGTGCCCAAGCGCCTCCCTCGTGATGTTGGCCAGGTCTGAGGCCCTCCAGAAGAGAGCCCCCGAGACCTACTCGAGGAGGGCGCCGGGCACGCCTTCCTATGCGAGGAAGGGAGGCGCCCCAAGAGCGGGCGCCGATCCTGATGTGGCACCGCTAGAGGTGCCGCCCCCTGAGGCCCTGTGCGGAGTAGCTGCTTCTTCTTCTTGGGGTGGCCTCAGGAGGGTACTGCGCGCCCTCGCTGTCAGGGTCTTCGATTGCTGCGGCTTGGAAGGCGCGCTCAAGGGAGCACACCGTGTCTCTCTCTTCGCAGGGGACTGTGATGATTCCGCCGCTTCCTGGCATCTTGAGGACGTTGTAGCCATGGTGGGTCACTGCCATGAATTTGGCTAACGCTAGGTACCCGAGGATGGCATTGTACGGCAGACAGATGTGGGCGACGTCGAAGTCGACGAGCTTAGTGTGGTAGTTGTCGCGCTGACCGAAGGTGACAGGGAGGCGAACTTGCCCTATCGGGGTGGTGGAGCCATCAGTCACTCCTGAGAAAGGCTTGGTGGGTTGAAGCTGATCGTATGGCACTTGGAGGATGTCGAGCGTCTAGACGGACAGGACACTGAGCCCTGTGCCGCTGTCGATGAGGGTCTTGGTGACTTGGAAATTGCTGATGATGGGTGAGGAGAGCATCGGGAGGACGCCGACAGTCGCCGCGCATTTGAGTTGGTCCGCTGAGCTGAAGGTGATGGCATACTTGGACCATCTGAGCGGGCGCGTGGCCTCGAGCTTGGGAAGGGCTGCATTCACCTCGCGAGAGAACTGCTTGAAGATGCGCTGGGAAGCCAGGGCCTAAGCACCACCCAAGATGCAAGCGATAGTGTGCGGCTCCTGGAAGCCCCCGGCACCCTTGTCCTGATGGTGGTCGTCGTTCCTCCTTGGTTTTAGCGGCAGCGGAGGGACACCAGGATTGCCCTGAAGACGGTCCTCGCAAGGCTGGTGCCTCCAGGCGCCCTCACAAGGCTGGTCCTGCGAGCGGTCCTCATGAGGCTAGTCGCACCACTCCTGGCGGGGGCTGCGGTCGTCCCAATGTCCTCCGCCTCGTCCTCCTCCTCAGTCGTAGCTCCGATCATTGCGCTCGGGGCGTTTACTGAAGCGTCCATCTCAAATGGCCCTGAGCTCTTGATAATCGTTGGTGTTGTGACTGTGCACATTGTGGAAGGCTTGGGGAGGTCCCGGCCGCGCTTTGTGTCTACCTCTGCCGTGAGTACGGCCACTCTCTTGCGCTTCACGTCCTTGACCTTGGCCTTCCTCTCCTCTGGGTCTGCAGGAGGGAGCTCGAGGAGGGAGAGACGCCCCTCCTCAGCTCTTGCACACTTGGTTGCTATGTTGAACAGCTCCAGAGTCCTGCATAGCTCCTCCTTCATCTTGATGTCGCGGACGCCATTGGAAAACGCTAAGATGATGGCCTCGTCCGTCACCTTGGGGATCTTGATACGCACGCTATTGAAGCACTGCATGTACTTCTGCAGGGTCTCTCTCGGCTGTTGATTGATGCAGCGCAGGTCACCTGCGGCCGGAGGGCGGTCGCGAGTGCCCTGGAAGTTGGTGACGAAGCGGTCGCGCATCTCACTCCAGGAGGAGATCGAGCCTGGAGGCAGGTTCAGGAGCCATGAGCGAGCGCCATCCTTGAGAGCCATGGGAAACCAATTCGCCATGACTTTTTCGTCTCTGTTGGCCGCCTCGATGCTCAGCTTGTAGAGCTGCAGGAACTCCGCAGGATCGGGGGTGCCATCATAGCGAGGAGGCAGATCCGGCTTGAACTTACCTGGCCAGATGACGCTATGCAGCTCGGGAGCGAAGGCGCACCATCCTGCGGTGGCCACCAGGGCCCTCTGCAGGGGCGGAGCCTGCCCTTGATGTCCGCGCACCGCCGCCGCAAGCGGCACGCGGTCTTGTCGTGATGGTGCTGGGAGCGCTGGAGCGTTTTCTTGCGGCCGGGGAACCTCTTGGCAGCTTCCTTCTTCGTGCGCGGGCACACGGCACGGTGGATCGCTCCGCGGGACCGCGCGTCTTGGGGCGAGGACACCGTCTTGACGCGGAGGAGGCGGTGGCACTCCGTGAGCTGCGCGTCTCAGCGCGAGGGCGCCGTCTTGATGCGGAGGCGACGGAGGCGCTCCGTGAGCTACATCACATGCGGCTGGAGGTGGGAGAGGCAGCAAGAGGGATGGTGCAGGAGAGCCTCCAGCGGCATTGACGAGCTCGGTGATGCGTTCCAACCAGTCCTCGTAGAGGACGTCGACCGGGCGGTAACGCAGGAGCTCGCATGCCATGAGCAGTGCAGCCTGCGCGTCCGCTGGTGCGCGGCGAGCGTGAGACGATGAGCCGGCCGGAGTCAGCGATGGCGTGGCAGTGCGGTCGTCCCGCCGCACGGAGGGATGCAGTGATGATGCTTGCTGCTTGTTTGCTGCCGGGCTAGTAGCAGCGTTGGCAGCAGGAGACGGAGAACGACGGGGAGGCCCACTGACAGGGGCTGTCTGAGCGACACGGACGGGGAGGGCAGCCCGGTGCTTGGCACGGGCTCGACGTGCGTCTGACATGGATGCGGTGGAGCGGTGGGATGCGGATCAGCGGAAGGAAATCTTTAGCGCACCCCTACCTAGCGCGCCAAATGTCAGATTTCGGATTCCGGCAAAACCCTTGAGGTTCAAACACTAGGGTGTGCACGAAGATCTCTCCTCCCTCTAACTCGCGCCCTCACCGCTATCTCAAGTCTTAGCGCGTCGAACTCGCAGAACAAAGGGACACAAGATTTATACTGGTTCGGGCCACCGATGTGGTGTAATACCCTACTCTTGGGCTGAGGATGAACAGTTACAAGGGAAGAACAGCCTCCTCAGGAGGGGTGCTCTTGTGCTTGGTGAGTTTGTGTGTGGCCTTGGTGGAGTGGATCCGGTCCCAAATGAGATTGTCTCTCCCCCTCTCTATGATGATGGCTAGTCCTATATATAGAGGCGTGGGTCCTCTTCCCAAATATTAGGCGGGAAGGGATCCCACAACGGCCAATTTGAAGGGGGACAACTAGTACAAGCTATCCTGACAAAAGATGGTCTTTGCCTGCCAAAGGCTCTAGTGATGACGCCGTCCTGGGCTCCACAGTAACCTCCGTCCTGCCATCCTGCTGGTCTTGGTCTTGTTGCACCAATATGGAAACCTTTGCTTGATGCCTCGGTACTCCGTGCATGCGCTTGCCTCTTTAGCACCAAAGAGGAAACGAGGACACTGCGCACGCTGGTGCCCGCCTGGTACCCGCCTGGCCTTGGTTGTCATGGCTTGTGTCACAGGAACCTCGCGAGGTGCCCCTTGCCTTGATCTCTCTGCTCCTCACGAGCCATCCTGGTGAGGCCGCCCCTGAGGAGGTCTTGCATCGTCCGCCTCGTGAGGCTTGGGCCCTCGCGAGGGTCTTGAGTGTTTGCTAGTGAAGATGGGCCATACAGGACCGCTGGTGGAGCCACACTGTGGGCCGCAGGCAGGCAAGTCTGGGGGGCCCAGTTTCCAGGACGCCGACAGATAAACTTGAGCTGCCAAACTTGGAGGAGTTGAATGTTGCTGAGCTCCATGAACCTTATTTGACTCGGCTATCTGAGAGCCGGACATGGAAGCTAGCATGGTCAACATGCTTATAAGAAAATATGAGGTATATCTTCCATCTTGAAAATTTACCACTTAGATGTTCATATCTTTAATAGCTGCCCAATCCTAAATATGAAACGGAACATTACCGAGTCGTAAGTAGGGTTGTAAAAACGTAGTTGTTAGACATACAGTAGCCCCCAAGGCCTGGTTTATTTCTTCATAAGTGGTCAGGTCTTGTTTAAATATACTTTCTTAGTATGGTCCTCAAAAGAGGTAATTTTGATACTTCGACAAGGGCCAAGTCATCATGCCAATGTGGGCTTGGCTATTGTTCATACACAAAACTTGATTGTGCATTAGCCCCCAAGTGCCTTGTAGAGTACTAGTAGTCTGCTTGGGACTTCCAAAGTGGTTTAGTCCATGTAATCTCTATGTGTACAGGAGCTATTGTCTGAAGCGCAAGGCAAACTGACCAGCTGCCAAGAAAACCTCAGGGCAGAGCAAAAGCTAAGGGCGGACGCCGAAGCAACCGCTGCTGATCGAGAAAAAACAATAGTTGTGGTGGATGAAAAACTGAAAGCCCAGCTTGCAGAACATGAGAAGGAGAGGACAACTCTGAAATAGCGTGCCCAAGACGCAGAAGGGTGGCTCAAATCTATGGTGGATGAACTTGCTAGATTGAAGAGGCATATCTTCCAAATAACTCAAGTTGTATTTGGTAAGTCATCATATCCTTGTAATGTTCATAATCATAAGATGAGGAGGAAAACTGACTTGACCATCCTACTTTGGATAGGTAAGAGAAGTTCAAGCCTGAAGAAGGAGCCTCTTGTGTAATTGAAGGCGGCTTATACCTTCCTTGAGCAGTTATGTACTGGAAGTCTGCATACCAGCGGCTATATAGTGGGTGCAGCAGATATGCCAAATACCATCAAGGAGATGCTCAATGTGCTATCAACATTGCTGGGTCAAGTGGGAGAACTGAAAAGGCCGTTAGCACCTTCAGCCGCCATGTATGTGCTGACCCGGGCCAAAGCTCATAATGAAGACATGGACGTGTCTGAATTAGCTGACGGCTTTCCAGAATTCAACTTCGATGGTAAAGCATTTACCAGGGACTATTATACCCGCCTACAGAAACAGACCCAGTCTGTGGCTACCAAACTCGCACAAGAAGTGAATTTGGATATTACCAGGTGGGTAAACGCATAGAGCAACCCAGCTTCAAGACTGTCAGCCTGATCCCTGCCGGACGTAAGGCTTGTTTTGCCCCTGATGTTAACCCCTCCAAACTTATTGAAGAGGGTGAGTTCTTTAAAGCTTTGTCAACCATTGATTGGGATGCTAATGATGTTCAGATTGTCGAAGCAATAAAGACGATGTAGGGTGAAGAACAGGCGACTCAAAAGTAGACAGGCTTGGCAGGTAGAACTATCCATGGCACGGGTTCAAAAAGACTTCTTGATTATTTTTGAGAGCCCTTCTATGGCCATGTAATAGGATAGTAAAACTTTTGGACGTGCCATTGTGCACCTGTTTGATTATGAGGTGTAAAACATCTAAGTATTTGTGTGGGAGGTCTCTAACCTGAAGGAAATCCTTTTGAGTGTGTAAAAACTCTTGAGAAAATGATGTATGTCTGGGCGTGTGAAGTGCTCATAAAGGTTAAGGAGACGAATTATGGCGGCTTAACCCAGAAGAAGCAAATCTTGTAAATGTGTCAGATGGAACCAGCATAGTATAAAACTGGTGGCTCAAGGGTCAGCCATAAACATTAAAGTTAGCCTGAAACAAAAAAACACAACGTAGAAATGTTAAGTCGGCGTTTGAGGCTCGACAGACTTTGCTTTCGAGGCTTAAGTCCCACTTCAAAGAAGCGTTTGGCGTGATAGCCCTTGGAGTATCCTCTCTGCTGTAAACCGGCTCTCGCATGACACAAACGTCGTTTGAACCTTGCAAAGTTAAGGCGGGTTTTACCAAGATTAATGGCGTTTCGGTGCCAGCCAAAAAGGTGAGGTAGCTTAACTCGTGGAGTTTGGAAGCCTCCAAGTGACTCATGACCAGGAAAAGGTAAAGACTCATGCACAGTGATTTTGATGAAACGACAGAGACCCCGAGTTTCGGGGGTGTCGGCTTTATTTATTGATCATAATATATATATATATATATATATATATATATATATACATATGTATGTACAAAGGGAACCTGAGCCGGAGCTCTAGGTGTAGTAGGGCCTTAGATGAGCTATGTTCCAAGGCCTATTGGTCTCCTCCTCGGATGTGTGGGAATCCTTACCAGGACAGAGATCAACCAAGTAGTAAGATCCATTATGAAGGTTCTTACTGACGATGAAGGGCCCTTCCCAAGGTGGGGAAAGCTTATGCATGTTAGACTGATCTTGAATCAGCCGGAGCACTAAGTCGCCCTCCTAGAAAGTGCGGCTACGAACTCTATGGCTATGATAGCGACGTAGGTCTTGTTGGTATATGGCAGAGCAGGCTGCGGCTAAGTCACGCTCCTCCTCCAGTGCATCCAGAGAATCTTGATGACCTTGTTCATTTTCACCTTCAATGTATGCGGTGACCCGGGGCGAGTCATGACGTATGTCGCTGGGTAAGACGGCTTCGGCGCCATAAACCATGAAGAAAGGCGTGAAACCTGTTGATCTGTCGGGGGTAGTCTGTATGCTCCATAATACAGAGGGAAGCTCTTAAACCCAACAACTCAGCGTGCACTTGAGAGGAACCAGGAGTCAAGGTTTGATGCCTCGTAGTATCTCTTGGTTGGCGCGTTCAGCTTGACCATTAGACTGATGGTGCGCAACAGACGCCACATCGAGCCGGGTGTGCTCTCTTTGATAGAACTGTGCCATAGCTCCCTTAGAAAGGTTTGTTCCATTATCAGTAATGATGTTGTGTGGAAAACCAAATCTGTAAATCAACTTCTTTAAGAACTTGATTGTTGTAGCTACATCACAATTGCTGATAGGATCTGCTTCAACCCACTTGGTAAACTTATCGACAACGACCAAGAGGTGAGTATTCTTATCTTGGGATGGTTTAAACTGACCAACCATGTTAAGCCCCCACAAAGGGCCAAGTTATTGGGATCATCCTGAGTTCCTGAGCCGTCACGTGAGCCTGACGTGTGAACTTCTGACATCCATCACACCTTTTGACTATGTCCTCGGCATCAGCATGAGCCGTGAGCCAGAAAAAACCATGACGAAAAGCCTTTGCCACCAAGTACTTTGAGTCGGCATGGTGGCCACGGCCTTCCTCAGGGGAAGCACAACGTTGGAAAACTCATGTGATGCTTCTCCTGTGTAACTCGCCGTTGACGATTGACATAGACTTGGAATGTCGGACAATCAAACGAGTCGTAAGCTCATCATCAGGGAGCACACCTCAGGTCAAGTAGTCCAGGTAAGGGATCGTCCAGTCTGGGATAGCATGCAGAGCCGCCATAAGGTGAGCCTCCGGGTCAAGAATGGCAAGATCCTCTTCCGATGGCAGCTTGACTGGCGGGTTATGAAGGATGTCAAGGAAAACATTAGGAGGAACCAGCTTACGGTGCGAGCCAAGGAGGGATAGATCATCAGCCGCCTCATTCTGTTGTCGATCTATATGATCCACCCGATAACCTTTGAAGTGACCAGCAACATTGGTGATTGCTTGTCAGTAAGCC
Source organism: Triticum aestivum (assembly GCF_018294505.1). Taxonomy (NCBI): domain Eukaryota; kingdom Viridiplantae; phylum Streptophyta; class Magnoliopsida; order Poales; family Poaceae; genus Triticum; species Triticum aestivum. Next base: position 229,071,376 of record NC_057803.1, read on the forward strand.
GCCATGAGGGGATCTTGTGAGTCCCAAGTGCCAGAAACTTGTTGAGCCACCAGGTTTGAGTCACCCAAGCATCTGACTCGACTAAGGTTCATCTCCTTAGCAATACGGAGGCTGTGAAGAAGGGCCTCATACTCAGCTGCATTGTTAGTACAGGGAAACATAAGTCTCAACACATAACAAAACTTGTCACCTCGAGGGGAAGATAAGACGACTCCAGCCCCTGAGCCCTCAAGCTACCTAGATCATCCAAAGTGTATAGTCCAATACGTGTTATCTGGTTTCTCCTCAGGTGCATGTAGCTCAGTCCAGTCGTTGATGAAATCCACCAGGGCTTGAGATTTGATAGCTGTAAGAGGGACATACTTGATGTTATGTGGACCAAGCTCGATGGCCCACTTGGCGACCCGGCCGGTTGCTTCCCTGTTGTGAATAATATCACCTAAGGGAGCCAAACTGACCATTGTGATGGGATGTTCCAAAAAGTAATGCCTCAGCTTCCGACTTGCCATAAAGACACCAAAAACAAGTTTCTGCCAGTGAGAGTTGCTCCCGCCATATAGACCGTGGACTGAGCGGGCGGCTCGGGAGAGTCCTGGGTCGTTCCACCTCCAAGACCTCCTCCAAGCTGAGCATCATGGAGCGGGAAGATTGACTGGCCATTGCTCGAGGCAAAATCATCGTCGGAGTGGACGAGCATGTTGCCATCAGAAGCTGAGCCATCGGGGTAATCATCTCCTTGGATAAAGCCGACGTACGCATGCTTCGGACAAGCGGTCGCCTATCCTGAGCCGGCTTGATGAGGTTGGTGTAGACATCCGACCCAGGTTTGGATCCATGAGCTGCGTGAGGTGTGGTGGGTCTCACGACAGCCCTAGCAACAGCGGGTTGTGAACGCTGAGCCAACTCAATGATCTCAGAGGAGGCGTCTGGCTTGGTCCTAGATCCGCCACGCCTGCTGATGAAGACTCTTGGTGCCCCAAGGGGACCCGGTACCCGTACTCGATTGAGTCGGACTCGGTGCCCCAAGCCGAATCGTTAATGTAGAGCTTTCCACGACGACTCTTGGTCATGCGGCCGATGATGTACCCTTCGAGTCCCGAAGGAGGGCCCTTCGAATACTCAACACCACCGTGCGACAACCCCACGATGGGCGCCAACTGTCGTGGTATTTCCGCGGCAGATGTCCTCATAGGACTTAGTCACGAGGACATCACATCAAGTGGTAGATCGAAGGGGTTAAGTGGACATGAAAGACACAAGGGTTTATCAGGTTTAGCCCCTCTTGCGGAGGTAAAAGCCTGCGTCCTGTTTGGGTGTATCGAATATGATCTTGATGCTCGGGTGCACTAGGCCAACTCTAAAGCTTGAGAGATTGTAAGTTATCCTCTAACCCGGGGCTCCCCTTATATATATAGGTGGAGGTCATGGTTGTACATGAGAGTCCAAGCTGGGAACGAGTCTACAACTTGTTCCCTAAGTAAAGAAAAACACAAATATGGTGGTTTATAAACAGGACTAAGCCAGCGCGTGATGAGCCGGCCTAGTAGAGGGCGGCTCATGCCCCTCCTGATGATCTTTAGTAGAATACGTCCCACCTGGCCCATCTCACTGTAAGTTGTTGTTGGTGACCCGGCCCTAGACGGGCGGGTTATATCCTAGGGTCATATCCCCAACAACTATTATCACTATCAAACTATCATACTAATGTGCTACTGATCACTTTGCTACAGATATTAAACCTCCAGGTGTGGTTGAATTGACAACTCAACTGCTAATACTTGCAAATATTCTTTGGCTCCCCTTGTGTAACGCCCTCGATGCGGCTATATCTCCCACGTGTCGAAGCACGACTTAGAGGCATAACCGCATTGAAAGCAATGTCGCAAGTGAGCTAATCTTCACACAACCCATGTAATACATAAGGGAAAGAGATACATAGTTGGCTTACAATCGCCACTCCACACAATACATGAATAAAGAATTACATTCATCCAAATACACTCAAGGTCTGACTACGGAACCAAAATAAAAGAAGACTACCCCAAATGCTACACAGACCCCGATCGTCCCAACTGGGCTCCACTACTGATCGACTGAAATGGAACAACACAATGGACAGGATCTTGATAGAGCTCCTCCTTGAGCTTGGTTGCGTCACCTGCACGGTATCATCGGCACCTACAATCTGGTTTTAGAAGTATCTGTGAGCCAACGGGACTCAGCAATCTCACACCCTCGCAATCAAGACTATTTAAGCTTATAGGTAGGGTAAAAGGTATGAGGTAGAGCTGCAGAAAGCGACTAGCATATATGGTGGCTAACATACGCAAATGAGAGCGAGAAGAGAAGGCAAAGGCACGGTCAAATAACTATGATCAAGAAGTGATCCTAGAACAACCTACGTCAAGCATTACTCCAACACCATGTTCACTTCCCGGACTCCGCCGAGAAGAGACCATCACGGTTACACACGCGGTTGATGCATTTTAATTAAGATAAACTTCAGGTTTTCTACAGCCGAACATTAACAAATTCCCATCTGCCCATAACCGCGAGCACAGCTTTCGAAAGTTCAAATCCCTGCAGGGGTGTCCCAACTTAGCCCATCACAAGCTCTCATGGTCAACGAAGGATATTCCTTCTCCCAAGACAATCCGATCAGACTCAGCATCCCGGTTACAAGACATCCTCGACAATGGTAAAACAAGTCCAGCAACACCACCCGAATGTGCCGGCAAATCCCGATAGGAGCTGAACATATCTCGTTCTCAGGGCACACTCAGATGAGCGCTCCGTACAACTAAAACCAAACCTCGAGTTTCCCCGAGGGGGCGCTGCACAGGGCTCTAGTTTGGACCAACACTCAGAGGAGCACTGGCCCGGGGGCATAAAAATAATGATGACCCTTGGGAGCACGACTCCTAAGGGAAAAGAGGATAGGTGACAAATGGTAAAACCAATGTTGGGCATTGCTGCAGGAGTTTTATTCAAGGCGAATTGTCAAGGGGTTCCCATTATAACCCAACCGTGTAAGGAACACAAAATCCGGGAACATAACACCGATATGACGGAAACTAGGGCGGCAAGAGTGGAACAAAACACCAGGCATAAGGCCGAGCCTTCCACCCTTTACCAAGTATATAGATGCATTAATTAAATAAGAGATATTGTGATATCCCAACAAAATATCCATGTTCCAACAAGGAATAAACTCCAATCTTCACCTGCAACTAACAACGCTATAAGAGGGGCTGAGCAAAGCGGTAACATAGCCAAACAACGGTTTGCTAGGACAAGGTGGGTTAGAGGCTTGGCTTAGCAATATGGGAGGCATGATAAGAAAGTGGTAGGTATCGTAGTATAGGCATAGCAAAAGAGCGAGCATCTAGCAAGCAAAGATAGAAGTGATTTCAAGGGTATGGTCATCTTGCCTGAAATCCCACAAGGAAGAAGAACGAGTCCATGAAGAAGACAAATGAACATAGTCGAACGGGTCCTCACAAACGCGACGTTATCGGAACCAACCCGAATAAGCAACACCGGAAAGAAGCACACAACATAGTAAACAACCAACATAGGAACATGGCATGATATGCGGGATGCGGTATGTGATTGTAGCGACCAGACCTCAAACAGTCTGATCTCGGTGCTCCGGTGTCATCCCTGGATCAGTAATGCTGACACCACACAGTACTCAGAGGATTTATAATAGAGTTGCCATCACACACTTATTACATCGCGTGTCTCAAGAGAGAACATAATACAATAAATATGGCTTAAGGCCATCTAATAACTATAACAGTGGAAGGCTTGGAAGATAAGCAAGTCCATCAACTCCATCGGCATCACTGAGTATAGAACCACGACCAAAAACTCCTTAATCGTCGTCTGAAAAGTTTGCAACATTAACGTTGCAGCCCGAAACGGGTCAGCACATCGAATATGCTCGCAATGTAACACATAGAGAGTAATGGAATGAAATAGCTATACTATATGCATATTTGGCTGGTGGAAAGCTCTATGGTTATAGTTTTGCGTAAAGCCAATTTTTCCCTACTGCAAAGGAATAAATTTATTTAACTATCATGGTAGTTGTTAAACATTGAGAATGGTTGACAGCATTCTCAATCCCAATTAAGCATCATCATTAACAAAACACAACAAAATTAAATTTTAGAGTAACATGTTGAGATTCACATGATAATCCAGGTACTAGATACTCAAGATGTCCATAACCGGGGACATGGCTAACCATGATTAGTTTATTACACTCTGCAGAGGTTTGCGCACTTTTCCCCACAAGACTCGATCGCCTCCGTTTGGTTTCTCGCACTACTTGGTGTTTGAGAAGACGGATGACCAAGACATAGTCTTTCAGAAGCGCTAGCACCTTACGATGGATAGACCGTTACACCTACTTTCCCCTACATCTGCTAGTCTACCCTGTAAGAGTTCGCACGACTTAGTCAACTATGCCAGAGCCCATAATGGCTTGTGGCTGCACACGGAAGTTTCTAGTATGAATAATCTCATGATCCCTTTGAGCCTGGGTGGCGGTCCAAAAAGAAACAGGCAATCCTGGAATACCTAGGTACCTCAATCCACCCAGATGTGTGTTTAAGTTGCCACCTTAGATGAACCATTAATTTATAAGACTCACATCTGTCATGGATATCACTCACCCAATCCACGTCTACTAGCATAGCATGGCACAGTAAGCAAACGTAGAAGTAACTACCAAAGGTTTGATAATAAACAGGTAATAGGTACTACCTCAACTACTTCCCATCCCACAATTTAATTGGAATCCTAATCATGCAATGTGTGAGGATTGATCTAATGCAATAAAACTGGGTAGTAGAAAAGGTATGATCAAAGTGTTACTTGCCTTGCTGATGATCCGGGAAACCTAGCTTTTCGAAGTAACAGGCGGCGCACTCCGGATACTCTATCGCAAACAAACAAACAAGCATACAATAAGTACTCATCTAATGCACAGGAAAAAGTCAAATAAGATATCTAACCAGAAAATTCAACTTAAGAACTCCGGTTTGCAAAAAGAATCAAATCAAACGAAGCAACGATAGTCAAACGGCGAAAGAAAACAACTTCGTTCTACTAATCTGGATCTAAGGCAATTTTTACAGTGGCAAAAACTTGTTTAAGTTAGTTAAACGGATAGAGGGTTTCGAGACGAAACTCCAGGCACTTGAATCGCCTGATTCCGATAAACGAGCGAAAAGTTATACTAAAACGAAAATCGGATCTTAAATCGTGATCAGAAAAATCGCGGATTTAGTCCGAGAAAAAGAAAAACGACGAACGTTCGCTAGAACGAACGAACGGACGAACGCTCACTAATTTAATAAATCGGAAAACCGATCTGTTTAAACAAACCGAACCTAAAAAAACCAATGAAAAACTGACGGTTTTTCGAAAAAAATAAAAAAGAAAACCGGCACGGACTTCGAGGCAACCTCGGGCGGCGTGCGGCGGAGAGGCAGCGGCGTCCGGCGGTGGCGGAGGGCGGCGGCGGCGGGCGACGGTGGCGGCGGCGCGTGCGGGCGGCGGCGGCGACGCGTGCGGGTGGCGGCGACGGCGCTGGCTGGGGCGGCTCGGGGCTGGGGCTAGGGTTTGGCTTCGGCTGGGCCTCCCCCCTGGCTTATAAAGCCTAGCGGGCCAGGAGTCCGGGTCAGACACGGCCCGTTAGGTCGGTTCGGTTTTTTCTAAATAATTACGTGCAGAAGAAAAATAAAAAGAAATACTAAACTGACTCCAAAAATCCCGAAATAAATTTTCTCGGGCTTCTAAAATCAAGCCGCACAAGGTGAACATTTATTTGGGGCCTAAATGCAATTTTGAAAAACGCACATTTTCCTAAATTCAAATAAAATAACGAAAAACTCCGAAAATAAATCTTATTTGATTTTATTATTAAATCCTCAATATTTCTTTATTTTGGGAAAGTCATTTTATTCCCTCTCTCATATTTTTGTAATAGAAATAATTGATGATAAAATAATATAATCAAATGATCCTATTCTCAAAATTTGAGGAAACTCAAATATGAAAATAATGAATTCCCCAACTCTCTCCGTGGGTCCTTGAGTTGCGTAGAAATTTCTAGGATCAACCAAAATGCAAAATAAAATATGATATGCATTTATGATCTAATGTATAACATTCCAAATTGAAAATTTGGGATGTTACAAACCTACCCCCCTTAAGATGAATCTCGCCCTCGAGATTCGGGTTGGCTAGAAAATAGGTGAGGGTGGTCCTTGAGCAAATCTTCCTCTCGCTCCCAGGTGGCTTCGTCCTCCGTGTGGTGGCTCCACTGAACTTTGCAAAACTTGATAACCTTGCTGTGAGTGACTCGACTGGCAAACTCGAGAATCTTAACTGGTTTCTCCTCATAGGTCAAATTGTTATCCAACTGGATTGCTTCCAATGGCACTGTGTCTCTCAAGGGTATGTCAGCCATCTCCGCGTGGCATTTCTTCAACTGAGAAACGTGGAACACATCATGAACTCCTGACAATCCTTCGGGAAATTCCAACTTGTAGGCCACTTCTCCCATACGTCCCAATACTCGGTATGGTCCTAAAAATCGTGGCGCTAACTTTCCTTTAACTCCAAAACGCTTTGTTCCCCGAAGTGGAGATACTCGAAGATAAGCTCTATCTCCAACTTCGTAAACAGTCTCCTTGCGTTTGGAATCTGCATAACTCTTCTGTCTGGACTGAGCTACCTTGAGTCTATCGCGAATCAATTTCACCTTCTGTTCAGACTCTTTAATCAAATCAGGCCCAAACAACTGGCGGTCTCCAACTTCGTCCCATGACAACGGTGTCCTGCACCTCCTTCCATACAAAGCTTCGAAAGGGGCCATCTTTAAACTGGTTTGGTAGCTGTTGTTGTAAGAGAACTCTGCATATGGCAAATTGTCGTCCCAACTAGATCCATAATCTAGCGCACAAGCTCTCAGCATATCCTCCAAAATTTGATTGACTCTCTCGGTCTGTCCATCTGTCTGTGGATGAAAAGCTGTACTGAATTCTAGCCTGGTACCCAAAGTTTCGTGCAACTGCTTCCAGAACTTTGAGGTAAACTGGGTTCCTCTATCTGATACGATACTTCTCGGAACTCCATGCAGACATATGATCCTGGTCATGTATATCTTTGCCAACTTAGCACTGGTGTAAGTGGTCTTTATCGGGATGAAATGAGCTACTTTTGTCAATCGATCGACTACAACCCAAATCGAGTCATAGCCTGAACGAGTCCTAGGTAATCCCGTGATAAAATCCATGCCTAACTTATTCCAATTCCATTCAGGTATCGGCAATGGTTGTAACAATCCTGCCGGCTTCTGATGCTCTGCCTTTACTCTCTGACATACATCACAAACTGCTACATACTCCGCAATATCCTTCTTCATTCCGGACCACCAAAAAATATCCTTCAAATCCAAATACATCTTGCTATTTCCTGGGTGAATCGAATATGGTGAATCGTGTGCCTCTTGCAGAATTAGCTTCCTAATCTCCGGGTCATTGGGCACATAAACACGGTCTTCAAACCATAGGGTGTCGTGCTCATCCTCACAAAATCCCTTAGCCTTTCCTTTGCTAAGTTTCTCCTTTATAGAGGCAATCTCCTTGTCAGTCCTCTAAGCTTCTCTGATTCTACCCATCAAGGTTGACCGAATCTCCAATGCTGCTACATAGCCTCTCGGGACTATTTCCAAACATAGTTCACGAAGATTTTCTGCTAACTCCCTTGATATTTCTCCCATCATTAATGTATTGACATGGCTCTTACGGCTTAATGTGTCAGCTACTACATTAGCCTTTCCGGGATGATAATGCAATTTCATATCATAATCCTTGTTGAGCTCCAACCATCTCCTTTGTCTGAGGTTTAACTCCTTCTGTGTGAAAATATACTTCAAACTCTTATGATCCGTATACACCTCGCAATGGTTTCCAATCGGGAAATGTCTCCAAGTTTTCAGTGCATGCACCACAGCTGCTAATTCCAAATCATGCATAGCATAATTCAACTCATGAGGCTTAAGCTGTCGTGAGGCATATGAAACAACTCTCTCTTCCTGCATAAGCACTGCTCCAAGTCCTTGACGTGAAGCACCGCAATACACCTCATAATCCTTGGTCTGGTCTGGCAAAATCAACACTGGTGAAGTAACCAAACGTTTCTTCAACTCCTGGAAACTAGCCTCACATTCTTCCGTCCATATGAACTTGGTATCTTTCTTCAACAACTCAGTCATAGGCTTCGCAATCTTTGAAAAATTCCCAATAAATCTCTGGTAGTATCCTGCGAGTCTAAGAAAACTCCGGATCTCTCCAATTGTTGTTGGTGCTTCCCAATTTGTCACAGTGTCAACCTTGGTAGGATCTACTATTGTACCTTCTCCAGATATAACATGTCCGAGGAATCCTACTTCCTTCAACCAAAACTCACATTTGCTGAACTTGTCATATAATTGGTGTTCTCTGAGCTTTCCAAGAACCAAACGCAAATTTTCCTTATGTTCCTCTTCATTCTTTGAGTAAACCAGGATATCATCAATGAACACTACAACGAACTTATCCAAGAACTCCATAAACACTTTGTTCATCATGTTCATAAAATATGCCGGTGCGTTAGTCAGACCAAATGACATAACGGTATACTCGTACAGCCCATACCTGATGGTAAAAGTTGTCTTAGGAATATCCTGTTCCCGAATCTTCAACTGGTGGTATCCTGATCGTAGATCGATCTTGGAAAATACCTTAGCTCCTTGCAATCGATCAAACAGATCATTGATCATTGGTAGTGGGTACTTGTTCTTGATGGTTACTTCATTCAATCCTCGATAATCAACAACCATCCTTAACGATCCATCCTTCTTCTCCACAAGAAGTACCGGCGATCCCCAAGGTGAAGAACTTGAGCGAATATATCCCTTATCCAGTAACTCCTTAATCTCCTTCTTAATTTCCACCCAATCCTTTGCAGGCATCCTGTATGGTCTCTTCGATATTGGCCCTGTGCCTGGCAACAGCTCAATCAAAAACTCAATGTCTCTATCTGGTGGCATGCCTAGCAACTCCTCTGGAAATACATCAGGGAAATCCTTCACTACTGGTACTTCCTCCTGCACAACTCTTGTTAAGCAATTTACTTGAGTCCTCTTGGGCACATGTCGGGATACATACTTGATCCTTCTCCCTTCTGGTGTGGTAAGCAAAATTGACTTACTAGCACATTCAATATTCCCTTCATACTTTGATAACCAATCCATGCCTAATATCACATCCAATCCTTGGGATTCCAATACTATTAGGTCTGAGGGAAAAACATAATTACCAATCCTTAATGGTAACCGATCACACCATCGACTAGCCATATATTCTGCTCCAGGCGAGGTTACTAACATGGGTGACCTAAGGAATTGGGTTGACAGTTTATACTTATCCACAAATCCCCTTGATATGTATGAATGTGATGCACCAGTATCGAAAAGAACGAGTGCAGTAAATGACTTAACCAAAAACTTACCTATTACTGCATCACGCTGAGCTTCAACCTCCTCCACGCTAACGTGGTTCACCTGTCCCCTGTTGAAAGGGTTCGGCTTCTTCCCAGAGCTTCCATTGCTATTTCCATTTTGTAATTTAGGACATTCATTGGCATAATGTCCGGTCTTCGAACACTTAAAGCAAGTGACTTGGCTCAGGTCTTTCTTGGCTGGGGTTGATGGGTTGGTGCGGTTTTGGCCGTTGCTTCCTCCATTCCCATTACCATTCTTGGGGCCATTTTGATTGTGTGAGCTACCTCCTCCATGGGTATGCTGAAAATGTCCTCCCGGTCTAGGGGTAAAACGTGGTTTCTGCTGAGCTCCTGAATTGTACTTTCCTTGTGCATACTTCCTCTTGCGACTTTCAATTTGTTGTTGCTTCCCTTCAATCATAAGAGCATGATCTACCAACTCATGGTAGTTGTTGAAGGTTGCTACCATCAACTGCATGCTCAACTCATCGTTCAGTCCTTCCAGAAACTTCTCCTGCTTAGCTGCATCCGTAGCAACGTCATCTGGGGCATAACGTGCTAACTTACTAAAGTCCTCCACATACTGGCCAACTGTCCGGCCTCCTTGGCGCAAGTTGCGAAACTCACATTTCTTCATGGCCATAGCTCCTGCTGAAACAAGGGCAGTGCGAAAAGCCTGCTAAAACTGGTCCCATGTGACATGTCGACAGGGAAAGTGGCTGTGAAATTCTCCCACCATGATGTTGCGGGTCCTTCAAGCTGATGTGCGGCAAACTTCACCTTCTCCGCATCCGTGCATCCTGCTGTGGTCAACTCTCTAGCTGTCTTGCGGAGCCAATCATCTGCTACTATTGGCTCGGTGCTACTGGAAAACACAGGTGGGTTCAGCCTAAGAAAACGGGCTAAATGATCAACAGGTGGTGGTGGTGGTGGGTTGTTGTTGTTGTTCCCCTGGTTCTGATTCTGGACTAGCAACTGCATCAATGTGTTCTGCTGCTGGATCAACTGGGAGAGCTCCAGTGGAAAGTTAAATTCGGGGTCACATCTCGGAGGCATCTGAGGGTTTAGAAAAGATGAGATGTAAGAATAGAGGGGGTCTAAAGAGAAAATACTACCCATATGCACATGAGGCAAAAGCAAACAATTCACTTCATTCAATCAAACAAGGACATACAATCGATCTAACTATCGCATAAGTGCTCGGATTAATGTATTTACATGGTGGACTACTACTACTGATGAGGTGGTCTACTAGAAATATTCTTCGGTTGCAGACTCCATGATATCTGCTCCGGCTTCATCAACATAGCCATCATCGCTATCATCTGGATCCGAGTCTGTGTCGTCGTCGATGATGATGTAGTCTTCCGGGCTAATCTCCTTGGGTTCTTCGTCTTCATCTACTGGTGTAGGGCCTCCCATAAATATTGCTAGCTTCATTGTTAGGTCGGCATTCTTATCCACTAGTACTTCTATTTCCTCTTCATAATCTTCACGTGTAGCCTTGAGTTCTTCCTCCAGTTCCTTGATTCTTGTCTTAGCCTTCTTCAGATCTATCATGTCGGCGCACATCTGATTCTCCTGTCGTTGAATGTGCTGGTTTAATTCCTGGATAAAAGCTGCAATGGATCTATCCTTTCTGGTGCTGATCATCTCCTAGTGCTCATCTCTGCGCCCACAAATCTGGTAGATAATATCCTTGAGATCCTTGCGGTAGACTTCTCCAATGCATCCCATGGCGATGTGAGCTGCCATGCTCTTTCCTAGACTCCAAGTTGGTGCATCAAAAGAAAACTCTATGGGCTCAGTGACTGGCATGAACGTCCTTCCTAGAACTTGAACTTGAATCATCCGGTGCTCTTCTTCAGGTAAAGTGGCGTTGTAGGTTCCAGTGAAGCTTGGTACTCCTATGTTCAGGTATCTAGTGACTTCCTTCAAGTGACGTCCAAAGGGTGTATCGTCATCCGGTTGTGTGAACTTGTTCCTTGCATCCGCCATCCTAAAGAGTAGAAAAGATGAGAGGTCAGAAGAGAAGAGGGTGAATAGTGATCTAGGTCTTTAGCTTAGTGGTCGTGTCCTATAGTCAGCGTGTGCTCTAATACCATCTCTGTAGCGACTAGACCTCAAACAGTCTGATCTCTATGCTCCGGTGTCATCCCTGGATCAGTAATGCTGACACCACACAGTACTCGGAGGATTTATAACAGAGTTGCAATCACACACTTATTACATCACGTGTCTCAAGAGAGAACATAATACAATAAATATGGCTTAAGGCCATCTAATAACGATAACAGCGGAAGGCTTGGAAGATAAGCGAGTCCATCAACTCCATCGGCATCAGTGAGTATAGAACCACGACCTAAAACTCCTTAATCATCGTCTGAAAAGTCTACAACATTAACGTTGCAGCCCGAAACGGGTCAGCACATGGAATATGCTGGCAATGTAACACATAGAGAGTAATGGAATGAAATAGCTATACTATATGCATATTTGGCTGGTGGAAAGCTCTATGGTTATAGTTTTGCGTAAAGCCAATTTTCCCTACTGCAAAGGAATAAATTTATTTAACTATCATGGTAGTTGTTAAACATTGAGAATGGTTGACAGCATTCTCAATCCCAATTAAGCATCATCATTAACAAAACCCAACAAAATTAAATTTTCGAGTAACATGCTGAGATTCACATGATAATCCAGGTACTAGATACTCAAGATGTCCATAACCGGGGACACGGCTAACCATGATTAGTTTATTACACTCTGCAGAGGTTTGCGCACTTTTCCCCACAAGACTCGATCGCCTCTGTTTGGTTTCTCACACTACTTGGTGTTTGAGAAGACGGATGACCGAGACATAGTCTTTCAGAAGCGCTAGCACCTTACGATGGATAGGCCGTTACACCTACTTTCCCCTACATCTGCTAGTCTACCCTGTAAGAGTTCGCACGACTTAGTCAACTATGCCAGAGCCCATAATGGCTTGTGGCTGCACACGGAAGTTTCTAGTATGAATAATCTCATGATCCCTTTGAGCCTGGGTGGCGGTCCAAAAAGAAACAGGCAATCCTGGAATACCCAGGTACCTCAATCCACCCAGATGTGTGTTTAAGTTGCCACCTTAGATAAACCATTAATTTATAAGACTCACATCTGTCATGGATATCACTCACCCAATCCACGTCTACTAGCATAGCATGGCACAGTAAGCAAACGTAGAAGTAACTCCCAAAGGTTTGATAATAAACAGGTAATAGGTACTACCTCAACAACTTCCCATCCCACAATTTAATTGGAATCATAATCATGCAATGTGCGAGGATTGATCTAATGCAATAAAACTGGGTAGTAGAAAAGGTATGATCAAAGTGTTACTTGCCTTGCTGATGATCTGGGAAACCTAGCGATTCAAAGTAACAGGCGGCGCACTCCGGGTACTCTATCGCAAACAAACAAACAAACAAGCATACAATAAGTACTCATCTAATGCACAGGTAAAAGTCAAATAAGAGATCTAACCAGAAAATTCAACTTAAGAACTCCGGTTTGCAAAAGGAATCAAATCAAACGAAGCAACGAAAGTCAAACGGCGAAAGAAAACAACTTCGTTCTACTAATCTGGATCTAAGGCATTTTTTACAGTGGCAAAAACTTGTTTAAGTTGGTTAAACGGATAGAGGGTTTCGAGACGAAACTCCAGGCGCTTGAATCGCCTGATTCCGATAAACGAGCGAAAAGTTATACTAAAACGAAAATCGGATCTGAAATCGCGATCAGAAAAATCGCAGATTTAATCCGAGAAAAAGAAAAACGACGAACGTTCGCTAGAACGAACAAACGGACGAACGCTCGCTAATTAAATAAATCGGAAAAACCGATCTATTTAAAAAAACCGACGAAAAACCGACGGTTTTCGAAAAAAATAAAAAAAACAGCGCGGACTTCGAGGCAACCTCGGGCGGCGTGCGGCGGCGAGGCGGCGGCGGGTGGCGGCGGCGGCGCTGGCTGGGGGTGGCTCGGGGCTGGGGCTAGGGTTTGGCTTCGGCTGGGCCTCCCCCCCCCACCCGGCTTATAAAGCCTAGCGGGCCAGGAGTCCGGGTCGGACACGACCCGTTAGGTCGGTTCGTATTTTTTAAAATAATTATGCGCAGAAGAAAAATTAAAAAGAAATACTAAACGGACCCCAAAAATCCCAAAATAAATTTTCCCGAGCTTCTAAAATCAAGCCGTACAAGGTGAACATTTATTTGGGGCCTAAATGCAATTTTAAAAACGCATATTTTTCCTAAATTCAAATAAAATAACGAAAAACTCTGAAAATAAATCTTATTTGATTTTATTATTAAATCCTCAATATTTATTTATTTTGGGAAAGTCATTTTATTCCCTCTCTCATATTTTTGTAGTAGAAATAATTGATGATAAAATAATATAATCAAATGATCCTATTCTCAAAATTTGAGAAAACTCAAATATGAAAATAATGAATTCCCCAACTCTCTCTGTGGGTCCTTGAGTTGCATAGAAATTTCTAGGATCAACCAAAATGCAAAATAAAATATGATATGCATTTATGATCTAATGTATAACATTCCAAATTGAAAATTTGGAATGTTACAGTGATGCATATGCATGATTTGGAAAGGAATGATTGAACCTGGCCTCAACTTGGAAATCCAAGAGTGCCACTGGAAAGAGGAGCTGATTTCGGTTGAAATCGATATAAAGATCACCGGAATCGGCTGCACGGTTTGGAAATGACAAGCAAAACAAATATGGCACGGTCTGCGATAAACAGCAAGTAGCCTTCTAAATGCATCAAGATAAATAAGCTACTGCACTCAAACATGGCAACAAAATACATGGCAGGGATCCACTCAGGATGCTTGACGAAAGATGAACACTGAGCTACGGCTAATTAAATCAATAACAGGTTCAAACAAGCATGGCAAAAGTGCAAAAGATAACGGGTTTCAGACTTAATGAAATTAATAGCAAGTCAGGAATTTATCATCAGGAAGCAATGTTTAGAGCACGCAAACTATATGCCACAGGAACATATCATGTCAAAGCAAGGCATGGCATGAAGCTACTCAAAGCATACAACAAAAGTCCCTTATTGACCATGAGCCAAAAGGGATCAGAAAATACAATTGCAAGCATGTGAACATAGCAAAAACATACACAGATTCAGACTTAGTGAAAAACTGGAGCATGGCAAAACAGTTAACAAGTAGACATGTTACGAGCTCGATGCACTCACTACAAAGCATGGCATGATAATCTAAGCATACAGCCAGCAAATAGACATGGCATAGAAGATAGACATGGCAAGAACAACAACATAGCATGCATGGATCAACAACAACAAGCTCGGCAAAATTGCTAAACATGTTAACAATCTGCCAGGAACATTTTATAGCAATAGTAGAGCTCGATTGACTCAAGCTAGGGTGCTCCATAATTGCAAACAAAGACATGGATGGATAGAGCACAACATTATCTACAAATCATCCTTACTGATCATGCTCAAAAGAGGCACGGATCACTAGGAAACAACATGAACATACGGCATAAAATAATGATAGGGCAAGGACTTGGTGAAATTCTAAGTCCCTAAAATCAGCATCAATGAGTAAGCTACTTTGCATGCTTGTGTTAGTCACCACAAAGATCACAAAAATACATGGCATACACCCCTGTAAAGATGGCATGGCATATTACAAAACACATGTAGAGCTCAGGATCATAGAATGCACACATTAATCATGGCAAAAATGACAAAAGTGCATTTGCTGAAACAGATCTGGAACTATCACCACATAGCCCTCTACCGACAGCATTTCGGGCATCAAGACGAGCTCAAATGAAAATGATGCAATGAGATGAAATGGTGTACTCGTCGAGACGAACATTTTGATATGCTACATGCATGAAACGGAGCAGTATGCAACAAGTTATGGACATGACAAGATGCACACATGATACTGGAAACTTCGGGGGCTTGGTCAAAATTCCACGTCTGCGGGTGAGCGCAACATAGTAACAATCGCCCACGACGATGGATAAGGGAAATGGCGGGGCCTCACCCGATTGGGCTCGGCCCAGGATGAAGGAGAGGTAGGCCGAGGCTGAGGTGGGCCAGACGGGACCCGCGCGGTGCAGTGGGCCGAGGCTGACGTGGAGGCCCACGCGCGGAAGGTAGTGAGCAGGCCGCTGGGTGGCTTCGTCCCGACCTCTCGATGGAGACAGGGGCCTGGCGGTGGCGTACGGCACCGGCGGCGATCGCCGGAGCTTGCGAGGAGCGGGGACGAGGCCAAAGGTCGGGGCAAAGTGGATCTGGTCCGCGGCGGCGAGATCCGGGCGCGGAGTCGCCGGATCTGGGCAACGGCGCGCCGGACGGAGCTTGCGGTGGCGTTGCACAAAGGGCGGCCATGGCGGGGCGGTGGCGTCGCGGTTCTGTGGTGAGGAACAACGGCGGAGGACGAACGGTGGCTTGGGCGCGAGGCTGCGGGTGCGGGCAGGCACCTGCGGGCGACGGCGGCGGTGACCGTGCCTGCGCGGGCCGGATCTGGGCCCCGCGGGCCTCGCGGTGGAGAGGGAGGCGGCCGGCTGAGGTGGCGCACGCCGATTGGGTGAGGGCGGTGGCGGCGGTGACGTGGCGGCGCCTGATTCGCCGGAGCGAGGTGGCGGCGGGATGGACGCGTCCGCCGGCAAGCGGACATGTCCGGCGGCGCGGAGGGAGTTGGATCTAGGGTTTGGACTGCGCGAAATTTTTGGAGGGGATCACATATTTATAGATAGAGGGAGCTAGGAGGCTCCAAATTGAGCATGGTTTTCGGCCACACGATCGTGATCGAACGACCGAGAGGATGGAGGAGTTTTAGGTGGGTTTTGGGACACTTTGGAGGGGTGTTGGGCTGCAACACACACGAGGCCTTTTCGGTTCCTCGGTTAACCGTTGGAGTATCAAACGAAGTCCAAATGACAAGAAACTTGACAGGCGGTCTACCGGTAGTAAACCAAGGCCGCATGACAAGTCTCGGTCCATTCCGAGAATGTTTAACACCCGCAGACGAAAAGAGATAGAAAGGGACACCAGGTGACATAGGAGCGCCGGAATGCAAAATGGACAACGGGTAAAATGCTCGGATATGACATGCATGACACGCAAGCAATGACATGGCAACAACAGCGAATAACTGGAGGACACCTGGCACATCGGTCTCGGAGCGTTACACCTTGTGTCAAATCTATAAATTTGGGTTGAATAATTTACCCTAAAAACGGTTACGATCCCCTATACTTGTGGGTTATCACCAAACAAGCTGAAATCTTGCACAGACATCAATTTGAGCATCTTGAACCATAAAAAATCAGATTTTTTTTAATATTTCCGCTATTAATTTTTAATTTATTGTTCACACACGGGTGTAGGTGAGGCTGGGTGTAGAATAGCTGCTTCATCATAGAAGCATCAAGTCTCATCTCTCCTAGAGATTTGGATGAACTACCATTATTTTTTCCTTTGTTGTTGTTGAATGCTTGTGATCTATCTCTTTGACTTGTGATTTGGGTACTTGTGTGTGTGAATCTTGTCTAATAAAGTGTTCCTCTTGTGATTTTTCTTTTTGTTCTCGGTGTTCTTCCCTAAGTCCACCTCCAATTCATGAAGGTTGGGAAAAAATAGCTTGTAATAACGATTGATTCCATAGTTGTAGCAAAACCCATACTACCTTTGCTATTGTTAACACGAAACGGTAACATCGACATGAATCTGACAAACTTATCCGTAGTTACAATCAAGGATTCTTCTCGGGTGATCATCATGAAACTCTCTTGGATACAACCAACAATCATCCAGACCAACACACACACGCACACACTTAATTACTGTACTATATTAAGATTGCAGCTTGCAAGCATCCACCGTGTTGGGAATGTCGGCTCATTTCCCCGGCTTGCTCCCAGCATTGAAGCCCCACCTATGCTCCTCAATGAAGTTGGATGAATTCTCATTGATGTTGGATGGCACTCTCAAGTTCGCCGCCGGCATCCTCGGCCGGAGCCCTCGAGCTCACCTCAGCGGCGGCTTCAGGACCGGGTCCTCCCCTCCTGCCACGACAACCTGGCCACCAGGGCATCCCCAAGCTTAAATGTTTGAGACTTCTTGGATTATTAACTTGGGGAGCCTTGGGCATCCCCAAGCTTGAGCTCTTGTGTCTCCTTAATTCCTCTCATATCATCCACACAAAACACAACATGAACTCATGAGATAATTTAGTATACACAACTCAAAGCCTTATGATTATTTACTGTAATAAATTACTAGAATTATAATTAAACACTGAATACTAAATGCCTCTGCATATTTTATACTCATGTCCTTAAATAGAATCATTAAACAAGCAAACATATGCAAACATAATAGTAATATGTGTACACAGAATAGTCTGTAAAGGATGAAGCATAATTCATACTTATTTAACTCAAAAAAATTGAAAAATTACCACACTCTAGAAAGTTTGTTATAAAATACTGTGTCAAAATTTCAAGATTTTATCACATTCTGACTTTTCTGGAGAATTCAGACAATAATAAAAAACTTTCTATTTTAAACAGCAATTCATGAACATGCAAACTAAGCATGGTAAAGGCTACACTTGATAATTTATTGAAATAAAATATAAAAAACATGATTCTAAATAACAGGAAGCAAATCAAAATAAAAGAAAATGATGCTCCAAGCAAAATATGTATCATGTGAAGAATAAAAATATGGCTCCAAGTGAGGTATATATGGATAGATTGAAGATGAAAGAGGGATGCCTTTCAGGGTATCCCTAAGCTTAGACGCTTGAGTCTTCCTTGAATATTACCTTGGGGTGCCTTGGGCAACTCCAAGCTTATGGTCTTTCCCCTCCTTATTCTCCTCATATTGATATCTCACCCAAAACTTGAAAACTCAATCACACAAAACTTAACAGAACTTCATGAGATGCATTAGTATTATAAAGAATAAATCATTCACTTTGGTACTGTAAAGACATTATTCATAATTGTTCTCACATAATGTCTACCATACTCGATCATTTCTACAATTTCAATTGACCAACATAAGCCATAGAAACTACCCCCTCCATCCCAAAATAAGTGTCTCAACTTTGTACTAACTTTAGTAGAAAGTTGTACTAGAGTTGAGACACTTATTTTGCGATGCAGGGAGTATAAAACAAACAAACTATGCATTGAAAATAGAATATGTCAAAAATGGAATAGTGTGTAATGATCTGAACACAAATCCATACTTTTGTAACCCTAAATATTTTGAAAAATTAGGATAGCGGGCAATTTTTATATCAATACTATGTAAAAATTTCAGACCAGATCATGTTCCAGGGAAAAAATGTAAATTCCATCACTAGAAGCAAAAGTTTCTGTTTTTGCACAGAATCAATTCAACTATCATCCATATTATCCCAAATGCTTTACTCGGTACATTATTGAAACAAAATCTATAAAACAAGATTACTACAGTAGCTTAATCATGTGATCACACAAGAACAGTAGGGGTAAATATTGGTTTGTCTCCCAACAAGCGCTTTTATTTTATGCCTTTGTAGCTATGCATGATGGTTTTAATGATGCTCACATGAAAGTAAAGAATTGAGACATAGTGGGGCATCATGAAACATATGGCAAGCACATTTAAGCCTGGCCCACTTCCTACGTATAGGGATTTTGTGAGCAAACGATTTATGGGAGCAAGAATCAACTAGCATAGGGAGGCAAAACAAGTGTAACTTCAAAACTCTCAACACATAGGGAGGAAACTTGGTATTATTGAGATAACTACAAGCATATGTTTCTCTCTCGTAACAATTTTCAGTGGCATCATGAATGAATTCAACGATATAACTATCACATAAAGCATTCTTTCCATGATCCACAAGCATAGAAAATGTATTACCCTCCACATGAGAAAATTTCTTCTCATCAATACTGGTGGGAGCAAATTCAATGAAATAACTATCATATGTTACTTGATTAAAATCATGACGACTAGTTTCATGGTTATTATTAATCTTAATAGCATACATGTCATCAC
The DNA here is from genome assembly GCF_018294505.1 of Triticum aestivum. Lineage (NCBI taxonomy): Eukaryota > Viridiplantae > Streptophyta > Magnoliopsida > Poales > Poaceae > Triticum > Triticum aestivum. The sequence goes on from NC_057803.1 coordinate 229,091,048, forward strand.
AATAATCATCATAGATAGCAACTTTGCTGTCATAATCAATTGAAACCTCTTCGAAATAGTGGAATCATCACTAAATAAAGTCATGACCTCTCCAAACCCACTTTCATAATTATTACAATAAGATTCAACACCCTCCAAATCAGTGAAATAATTATTATCTAGAGTTTACACTCTTCTGAACCCACTTTCATCATTGTAATCATCAAAAATAGGAGGCATGCAATTATCATAATTAATTTGCTCATCAAAACTTGGGGGACTAAAAGGATCATATTCATTAAACATAGCATCCCCAAACTTATGGCTTTGCATATCATTAACATCATGGATATTTACAGAATTCATACTAGCAACATTGCAATCATGCTTATCATTCAAAGACTTTATGCCTTACATTTAATTGAATTCTTATTCTAAAACTTTGGCACAATTTTCTGATCCATCATTTTCAAGGAAGACATTATAAAGATAAAGAACTTGATGCAACTTCACTTCCAATTTTTTGTAATTTTCTTTTATAAAGCAAACTAATGAAAATCAATAAACTAAAAGATTAAATTGCAAGATCCAAAGATATACTTTCAAGCACTCACCTCCCTGGCAACAACGCCCAAAATTATCTTGATGTCTACTACGCAACTTTTCTTCTTGTAGACTCTGTTGGGCCTCCAAGCGCAGAGTTTTCTAGGACAACAATAAATTTTCATCAAGTGGATGACCTAAGGTTTGTCAACCCATGGGGGTGTAGGATGAAATTGGTATCTCCCAAACAATCCTGCAATCAAATAAAAGAAATCTCTTGTGTCCCCAACATACCCAATACAATGGTAAATTGTATAAGTGCACTAGTTTGGCGAAGAGATGGTGATGCAAGTGTAGTATGGGTAGTAGATATAGGTTTTTGTAATCTGAAATAATAAAAACAGCAAGGTGACAAGTAGCAAATAGCAAGCAAAATTCTATATCAATGCTTAGAAACAAGGCCTAGGGTTCATACTTTCACTAGTGCAATCTCTCAACAGTGCTAACATAATTGAATCATATAACAATCCCTCAATGTGCGACAAATAATCACTCCAAAGTTCTTATAAGTAGCGGAGAACATAAGATGAAATTGTTGTAGGTAGCGAACCACCTCAAAGTTATCTTTACGATCAATCTATTGAGCCATCCCTATAAGTCTTGCAAACAGCCCTAGAGTTCGTACTACAATAACACCATATGATACACATCAATCAACTCTAATATCACCTAGATACTCCAATGTCACCACAAGTACCCGTAAGTTAATTATTTGATATGCATCAAACAATTTCTGATTCATCATATTCAATCCAACACAAAGAACTTCAAAGAGTACCCCAAAGTTTGTATCGGAGAAAGTAGGACGAAAATGTGTATCAACCTATGTGCCTAGATTACCCCAATGTCACCTTGGGAATCCGCAAGTTGATTACCAAAACATACATCAAGTGACTCAACAGAATACCCCATTGTCACTATGAGTATCTACATGCAAGACATGCATCAAGTGATCTCAAATCCAATATTCAATCCGATAATAATGAAACCTTAAAGGGAAAGACTCAATTCATCACAACAAAATAGAGAGGGAAGAACACCATATGATCCAACTATATTAACAAAGTTGGTGGTACATCAAGATCATGCCAAATCAAGAACACAAGAGAGAGGGAGAGAGAGAGAGAGATCAAACACATAGCTACTAGTACATACCCTCAGCCTCAAGGGTGAACTACTCCCTCCTCGTCATGGAGACCACCAGCATGATGAAGATGGCCTCTGGTGATGATTTCCCCCTCTAGCAGGATGCTGGAAAAGGCCTCCCGATGAGATCGCTTCGGTACAGAGGCTTACAGCGGCAACGTAGAAGTTCTAGGTTTCTTTCTGGGGTTTCCCAAATTATAAGAATTTTTAGTGTTGGTTACACGCCAGTCGGAGTTACGTCGGGCCCACTAGCTCAGACGACACTCCCTACCACCTAGGGCGCGCGGGGTGAGCTCGTGACTCCCTTGTGCGTCTTCTGGTCCTTCCTCGAAGCTTCAAGGGTTGCTTATGTTCTAAAAAATCACTGTAAATTTTGTTGGCATTTCGACTTCGTTTGGTATGGATTTTTTGGAAAACCAAAAACATGCAGAAAACAGCAACTAGCACTGGGCACTAGGTTAATAGGTTAGTTCCATAAAAATCATATAAAAGTGCACCAAAACCATTTAAAATTATTGTAAGCTGATAGGCGGGAACCCGATGAACGAGTTCACGCCCGAGGATGGCCCGATCTTCACGTCATAGGATTGAATCGGGAGGGATAACTAGCTGCAAGCAGCTGGGATAACTAGTTTTATACCTGCCAAGGTTGGATGCAACCCGTATGTTGGGGATGGCTGACTGAAGCTACAAGAACTCCAACCCGCTGTCCGAACAATCATAGAACCACAAATCGGGACTAATCCACACAAAACGGCCGGAACCATAGAGCACGAACTAGGGGGAACTAGAGGCTCCTTCTCGCAAATCCGAATGAACTCACAAGAGCAAAGGTAGCAAGATCTCTCGGATCTCTCTAGCAGTCTTACTGCATAAGCTTATAGTTGAATGGTTTGACAAAAGGTTTTCTAGAGGATGGGGGAGATGGGGTTTTATAGCAGGGACAACCCCCCTTAGCTAGGTGTGAAAATGGTTTCAAAAGTAAGCAGGTTTGCATAGCTTCCTTGAGTGAATAAGCAGTCAACTTTGGGAGTTGTTGCAGAGCTCCTCAGAAATTCACGAAGTCTTAACAGTCTGGACACCTTCCACGAGAATGACTAGAACTTTTGACTCAAAACTCTAAATGATGTGAGGTTTTTTGCATTGGAAAGATAATTTGATGTAGCTTCTGCTGATGTACCCCTATGGCCCCGTCTCTCCACCATATGGGTGTGCCACACCAAAACATCAGAGGTAAAAACTGACAGCATCAGCTTCACTTGCAACTTGTTTCCTCCAAACTTGTTCCTCCAAACCGGTTGCTTCAAGAGCTCGTTAGTTGTTGGACTTCTTCCATGTGATACCTAAGTTCAACCAATAACAATGTAAATGGAAGTGCAGCCATGTTTTCAAGATTGTGGTATGAACTTAAGTTAGCGTTCACCTGGCCATGTGTTTGCTTGATTCGGCTTAGTAATTCTTTCCAACTAAATTGTGCATTTTTCTGAAATGTCATGTATGATGTACCCATGTGCTCATCATCCTCCCTCCCTTGATGAAGAGTCGTCCTCGACTCTCTTTGATCTGCAAAACATATATAGAAGGGAAGTAGATAATATCCATGCAAAGAAATAATGCAATCCTCATTTGTAGCTTTCACCTTTGAATTGTGTTGCATCTGATCATGTACTTGTTTTTTACAACGTGCAATTTGTCCAGAGATGATTGGTATTGTTTTGAAGACCGAGATGTCCTCATCATCCCCCCTCTCTTGAAAAGGAGTCGTCCTCGACTCTACCTGGTCATCACATAAAAGAAGGCAGGGCAATACCAAATCATAACGCAAAGGTTTCATGATATGGAGTATTTTAGTTTTCAGCTTTCATATCTTATGGATAATGCAAACATGATGTTTTGTTCGACTTAGGAGTTCCTTCCAGCAAATATTTCCATGGAGCACAAATTTATAACCAACCATAACCATGTCCATATCATCCTCCCTCTCTTGGAGAAAAGTCGTCATCGACTTCATTTGGTCTACAAAATTATAGCACGAGGACAATATAAAATGACTAGGAAAAGAAAATGATGAATAATCATATGCAACGTTCAGTTTTATTGGATCTTTAATAGCCTCATCAAGATTAACAAAATCATATTGCTGGATGGATGATGTACGAAACAATTTTTCTCTAATCTTATCACAGCATTGCTTCAAAAACTCATAAGTGCATACCTCTGGCTTCATCAAAATGGAAGATCCTTTTTGTTTTACCTCAGTGATTACTTGAATGCCTTTTTGAAAATCAATCTTCACACATGCACCTTGTGTAGTGGTACTGCATGTCCTCCATATTTGCTCTTGGATCTCAATCTCCCATCGTTGTAAGAGAGCTGATAGATATGTCTTTTGCACCTGCACATATTGCAAAGAAAGAGAACTTTGTGAAAGGTTAGTTATTGAATGTTCCTCTCTTTTCATTTGGTGGACTACTAATTTCCCATGGTAGTGGATCACTCAGCTTGCTACTCTCTTGTTGAAAAATCTCAACCTCACATTTGGTGGACTCATATAACTCAGTTATCCTCTCACTCTTATTGTGCGGTATATTGGGTTGTGGATCGCTTATCTCTCTAATGATCTTGCATTTTGTGGACTCACACAACTCATTAATTCTCTCTCCCTGAATGTGTGGTATATCTAGGTGGAGATCTTGCATTTCTCTAATCTCATGATGAACAATCTGATCCTCACATTTTGTGGACTCACTCACCTCACTTTCCTTGTCACTCTCAATATATGGAAACGTGGAAAGTGGACACTCTTCCTCACATTTTGTGGCGTCACTCAACTTATTTTTCTTTTCACTCTCAAGTGGTGGGATTTTTGAAAGTGTACACTCTTCCTCACTTTTGGTGGAGCCACTCAACTTGCTTTTCTTATCACTCTCAAGTTGTGGGACTTTGGATTGTGGGCTCTCTTCCTCAGATGGAATTTGTGGAACATGTTTCCAGGATGTTGGGACAGTGGTGGTGGCTGAGATGCGAACATCAGGAGTGAGCTTCTTAGATGAACATGGGCTATGAATCACCAGAGTTGGTTCATCAACCATGGTCCTGCTTTGCGGTGTGTCGTCGGTGTGCCGATGGGTGCCATAACTCTGTTGTCGGCCATGACGTCCTTGCTGTGATTCAGGAATAGCAGCAACACGCCTCAGGTCAGCAGTAGCTTGCCCTCGAGCGTGCCATCCTTGCCGCACTTCTTGAGTAGTAGTGACATGCCCACGAGCAACAATATCATGCCCTCGAGCATGCCTTCTTTGTTGCACTTCATGAGAAATAGGGTATTGTCGGTGTCGAACCCCGTCACCACTTGCTCGAAGACGCTCGTTAAGCCCCCTTTGATATTCTTGAACAATGTTCCGTAATTCCAGAAACTCAGCACGTGTGACCGGGGTGTCTTTTTTCCCTTGATTTTGTCCATGAACACTCGATGCAAATCCCGCCATGTTAGTAAGGCCAAAAGTGAAATAGGATAATTTTGTGGAACCACACAACCTCACCTCTTACTCACCAAAGTTCTTATGAGTTCACATCAGATTGTGCTTCTCCCGGATGTGTTAAAGCGATTGAAAGACAGGGATCAAAGAACTAGCTTCGGTTCTTGGTGGAGCTCAGTGGGGTAAACAAAAAGGGGCTTGTGCTGAAATCAAGTTGATGCAAACCAAGAAAATATGTGGATGGATCTGCCGCACCTTTGCACCAAGCTTGAAAAACACAACACACAAGCTTCTGAAATTTTTTCTATCAAGCTGAAACTTTTGGATCTTACACAAGACTTTCTTTTTCTCTCTTGACTTTTTTTCCACTCTTTTTTTCTCTCTTTGATTTTTTTGCCACTCTTTTTTTTCTCTCTTTTTTCAAAGCACAACAAACAAATCTAAAAGCAATTATGAAGATGAACTTGGTGCAGATCTAAAAGATGAAGAACATGCAAGGTATGCAACAACAAGATCTCAGCACCAACAAGGCTTGGATTTATTTTTGGTGAGGCTTTGGACTTCTAGGACAGAAAATATAGCATGGAAACACTCGATCTAAAGGGATGATAGCAAGATAAAGTTGGATAACAAATCCTACCGTGTCGACGAAAGCTCTGATACCATATGATAGGTGGGAACCGGATGAACGAGTTCACGCCCGAGGGTGCCCGATCTTCACGTCGTAGGATCGAATTGGGAGGGATAACTAGCTGCAAGCAGCCGGGATAACTAGCTTTATACCTGCCAAGGTTGGATGCAACCCGTACGTTGGGGATGGCTGACTGAAGCTACAAGAACTCCAACCCGCTGTCCAAACAATCGCAGAACCACAAACCGGGACTAATCCACACAAAATGGCCGGAATCGCAGAGCACAAACTAGGGGGAGCCAGAGGCTCCTTCTCGCGAATCCGAATGAACTCACAAGAGCAAAAGGTAGCAAGATCTCTCGGATCTTTCTAGCAGTCTTGCTGCATAAGCTTGTAGCTGAATGGTTTGACAAAAGGTTTTCTAGAGGATGGGGGAGATGGGGTTTTATAGCAGGGACAACTCCCCTTAGCTAGGTGTGAAACTGGTTTCAAAAGTAAGCAGGTTTGCATGGCTTCCTTGGGTGAATAAGCAGTCAAGTTTGGGAGTTGTTGCAGAGCTCCTCGGAAATACGCGAAGTCTTAACAGCCTGGACACCTTCCACGAGAATGACTAGAATTTTTGACTCACAACTCCAAATGATGTGAGGTTTTTTGAATTGGAAAGATAATTTGATGTAGCTTCTGTTGATGTACCCCTATGGCCCCGTCTCTCCACCATATGGGTGTGCCACACCAAAACATCAGAGGTAAAAACTGACAGCATCAGCTTCACTTGCAACTTGTTTCCTCCAAACTTGTTCCTCCAAACCGGTTGCTTCAAGAGATCGTAAGTTGTTGGACTTCTTCCATGTGATACCTAAGTTCAACCAATAACAATGGAAATGGAAGTGCAGCCATGTTTTCAAGATTGTGGTATGAACTTAAGTTAGCGTTCACCTGGCCATGTGTTTGCTTGATTCGGCTTAGTAATTCTTTCCAACTAAATTGTGCATTTTTCTGAAATGTCATGTATGATGTACCCCTGTGTTCATCATAAACATGGCATGAATACTTCATAAATTATAGATACGTTGGAGACGTATCAGCATCCTAACGCTTATCACAAGTAGCAACGTGTCTTCTTGTCCACTTCAAAGATAGTATACTACTTGACTCTTCTCTCGTGTGCATGCATAGGTTTGAGCAGAGGTTCAAACTTGTTGAGGAGTCCAAGCACAAGAGTACACCTACACCATCAAGGAGTAAAGTCTGAAAGCAGAGGAATCACGAGGAGGAAGCAACCAAATATATGCAAGAAAGTTGAACAGTCCGACCCACTGTTCGACCTAGCCTCTGACTCCACGCTAGGCTCTCAGGTCAGGAAATGCCAGAGATTACCTCGAAATGTCTGACTTGTTGAAATATCCGACCCATCGGACTATCCAACCCCTACCCGTGTGCATATGTTGGGACAGACCCATGTACCCCCCCCCCCTCACTTAGCCCATTGTGGCTATATGAAACTAAAGAGCTTAAGTTATGTATCTCATGTTTTGTGGGATCTATCTTCCCTAATGGAATCACCGCCTCCTCTTGAGGAGAAGGATTCATATGTGAATCACCTAAGGCCTCCCCTATTGAAGAACAAAGGCTTCACAGAACCAAAAATTCAATTCAGTGCCTAGGCTCATCCACACCTGATGAATAGTAAAATCTAAAAAATAGTAGAAAATATAAAAATGTTTTTATGGTGCAGGATGCTCAAATGTATGATGCTCATGTGAAATTTCATCTTGTTTGGACATTCGAGGAGCTCGTGACGTTCCAAACAAGCTGAAATTTTGCATGAACATCACGCATTGGAGCATCTTGTAACATAAAATATCAGATTTTTAAAAAAAAAATCTGCTATTATTTTTTATTTTACTGTTCACACACAGGTGTAGATGAGCCTTGGTGCAGAATAGCCGCTTCCTATAGAAGCATCAAGTATCATCTCTCTCCTAGAGATTTTTTTTTGAATAAAAAGGTAGATCGTTATCTACCTTATGCATTCAAACGGGCAAAAAATGCCCGGATGACCGTAGTCATTTACATGAAGGTGATGTAAACACTGCATAACATGTGCAGCTAGCCATCACCAGACCATCAGAATAGATAACCAGAAGACATGGAGAGGGGAAGAGTACAGCCTAAGTAGTGAAGAACAAATTAGCCCAGTGCACTAGTAGCTCTCTAGCCGGTTCTTCCTGTGCCCGCATGCTCCATAGTGTGAGGAGATCAGCAATCTCTTTGCATGCATGGCCAGCCCCCAGTAGTTCTTGTTGAAGACCTGTGCATTTCTGGCACACCACAGGGTTACGGAGCAGGGAGAAAAAAGTATGTGCCATAGTCTTCCATGTAGGATTCTTGCTTGTTTGGAGCATAGCAGGTCCTAAGCTGTTTCCGAGGATATCACTATCTGTTGAAGTCCTAGCTTTGCCCAGACTGCACCTGCTAGCCAGCACCTCAGAAGAATGTGGTGCATGGTTTCCGTAGCTGGGCATAAATAATAGCCGTTGTGGGTGGCTATTGTTTCCCAATGCTTGGCAATCATGTTGCTCATGGTGTTGTATTTGTCTCTTAAAGCAATCCATAGGAAGATACGGTGCTTGTGTGGGATGATCTTTTCCCAAATGTATGGAGCTAGTGGGCAGTCCTTACCCCGAAAAGTCAGAAGCTTGTAAAAATAGGCAGTAGAAAGCTTGGCCTCTGTTGTGATGGGCACTCTTGCATCTAGTTTGCCCTCCTCTAGAGTTATGGTGCTGAGCATGTGAGTAAAGGCATCAAGCTCTCACATCGCGGTGAGGGAGAGGTTGGGGTGTAGCTGGATATTCCAAAGTCCGTTGCTATGTTGTGATGCGACAGTGTAGAACTTGCAGCTAGAGAAGGAGAAAAGGGTTGGATATACAAGGTATAGTCGGCCACAGTCCAGCCACAGGTCATACCAGAAAGAGGTGCCGCTTCCATCTCCCACAATGCATTTAGTTTTAAACCTGACTTGAGGCAGTGCCAAGTAGCAGTGTCTCCACTATGGACTGTCCAAGAAATTGTTCTTTGACAGTAGCTTGTGGCAAACCATCTATAACATGGTATCTCCAGATGCTATAGAATCTTAGCCATGATATTGCTTACCATGGCCTTATTGTGCGCCCTCAAGTCTCTAATTCCCAATCCCCCAACATTCTATGACAGAGTTACCGTGTCCCAGGCCAGCAAGCAGTGTCCACCCTTAGCCTTGTTCTTGCCTTACCAAAGGAAACCCCTGAGTATCTTCTCTAGTTTCTTCAGATACTCCTCCGGCCATAGGAAGCATCCCATGTAATAGTTCGGTATTGCTGCCAGAATGGAGTTTATCAAAGTTAGTCGCCCTCCCCATGACAAGAAGGTGGCGATCCATCCTGATAGTCTCTTATCGACCCTACAAATGAAAGGTAGCAATGATCCATGTGTTATCTTGTGTATATAAAGTGGGAGGCCCAGGTACGTGCAGGGGAAGGATTATGTCTTGCATTGCAGGAGGGTGGCGATGGCTTGGCTAGTTCCTGGTCAAGGCAGATAGGGATGAAAGTACTTTTGTGGTAATTGATTTTAAGCCTGTTGAAGCCAGAGAAAACATCAAGAATCCCCTTGACAACCTATGTCTGCTGAAGACTCCCTTGTACAAGGAGCAGGGTGTCATCAGCGTACTGCAGGATAGGGGGACGTTCAATAGCCCCAAGAGGGTGGTATAGGTTCCCCTTCTGAACTCCTTGTTGCAAAACTGCTGCAGAACGTCAGCTACTAGGAGAAAAAGGTAGGTGGAGAGGACATCTCCTTGCCTCAAGCCGCTCTTGGAGCTGATCTTCTCCCCAAGCCTGCCGTTGATGAGAATTCTGGAGGAGATGGAAGTGAGAATTTCATTGATCCACCGCATCCATTTAGCCCCGAATCCTCTAGCAACGATAACCTTCCGGAGGGCATCCCAACTTGCACTATCGAACGCCTTTTGGAAGTCTAGCTTGAGCACAAAAATTGTTATTTTCCGTTTGTGGGCTTGCTGGACCAGTTCGGCCGCCAGCACAAAGTTCTCTGTAATGCAACGGCCAGGCAGAAAACCAGACTGAAGAGGGTGGATGAGTTTCGGTATTTGCTTCTGTAACCTCACTAAAAGGACTTTGGAAGACATCTTAGGCAGACTGTGCACCAAGGAGATGGGTCTGAAGTCCTTAATATTCGTTGGCAGCTCCTTCTCTGGCACAAGCACGATGTTTGCTGTGCTGACGCCCTATAGTGAGCCACTGTGCTCATAGAACTATTGGAAAAAATTCAGAAAATCGTCTTTTAGCAGCCCTTGGAAACATTTGTAGAACTCATTTGTGTACCCGCCAGGTCCTGGGTGAAGGAAATATGCCCTAGAGGCAATAATAAAGTTATTGTTTATTTCCTTATATCATGATAAATGTTTATTATTCATGCTAGAATTGTATTAACTGGAAACTTAGTACATGTGTGAATACATAGACAAACAGAGTGTCACTAGTATGCCTCTACTTGACTAGCTCGTTGAATCAAAGATGGTTAAGTTTCCTAGCCATTGACATGATTCGTCATTTCATTAACGGGATCACATCATTAGAGAATGATGTGATTGACTTGACCCATTCTGTTAGCTTAGCACGATGATCGTTTAGTTTGTTGCTACTGCTTTCTTCATGACTTATACATGTTCCTATGACTATGAGATTATGCAACTCCCGAGTATCGAAGGAACACTTTGTGTGCTACCAAACGTCACAACGTAACTGGGTGATTATAAAGGTGCTCTACAGGTGTCTCCGGTGGTGCTTGTTGAGTTGGCATAGATCGAGATTAGGATTTGTCACTCCAATTGTCGGAGAGGTATCTCTGGGCCCTCTCGGTAATGCACATCACTATAAGCCTTGCAAGCATTGTGACTAATGAGTTAGTTGCGGGATGATGTATTACGGAACGAGTAAAGAGACTTGCTAGTAACGAGAAACTGACACCCGCGAGACTGGTTCTACCGACGTGATTTGCACACAGGTGGCTGGCGGGTGTCGGTTTCTCCAACTTTAGTTGAACCGAGTGTGGCTACGCCCGGTCCTTGAGAAGGTTAAAATAGCACTAACTTGATGAACTATCATTGTGGTTTTGATGCGTAGGTAAGAACGGTTCTTGCTCAAGCCCATAGCAGCCATGTAAAACTTGCAACAACAAAGTAGAGGATGTCTAACTTGTTTTTTCAGGGCATGTTGTGATGTGATATGGTCAAGACATGATGCTAAATTTTATTGTATGAGATGATCATGTTTTGTAACAGAGTTATCGGCAACTAGCAGGAGCCATATGGTTGTCGCTTTATTGTATGCAATGCAATCGCCCTGTAATTGCTTTACTTTATCGCTAAGCGGTAGCGATAGTCTTGGAAGCAATAGTTGGCGAGACGAAAACGATGCTACGATGGAGATCAAGGTGTCGCACCGGTGACGATGGTGATCATGACGGTGCTTTGGAGATGGAGATCAAAGGCACAAGATGATGATGGCCATATCATATCACTTATATTGATTGCATGTGATGTTTATCCTTTATGCATCTTATTCTGCTTGATTGACGGTAGCATTATAAGATGATCTCTCACTAAATTTCAAGGTAAAAGTGTTCTCCCTGAGTATGCACCGTTGTCAAAGTTCGTCGTGCCGAGACACCACGTGATGATCGGGTGTGATAAGCTCTACGTTCACATACAACAGGTTCAAGCCATTTTTGCACACGCAGAAATACTCGGGTTAAACTTGACGAGCCTAGCAAATGCAGATATGGCCTCGGAACACTGAGACCGAAAGGTCGAGCGTGAATCATATAGTAGATATGATCAACATAGTGATGTTCACCATTGAAAACTACTCCATCTCACATGATGATCGGACATGGTTTAGTTGATTTGGATCACATGATCATTTAGATGACTAGAGGGATGTCTATCTAAGTGGGAGTTCTTAAGTAATATGATTAATTGAACTTTAATTTATCATGAACTTAGTCCTGATAGTATTTGCATAACTATGTTGTAGATCAATATCTCGCGATGTAGCTCCCCGTTTATTTTGATATGTTCCTAGAGAAAAACTAAGTTGAAAGATGTTAGTAGCAATGATGTGGATTGGATCCGTGATATGAGGATTATCCTCATTGCTGCATAGAAGAATTATGTCCTTGATGCACCGCTAGGTGACAGACCAATTGCAGGAGCAGATGCAGACGTTATGAACGTTTGGCGAGTTCGATATGATGACTACTTGATAGTTTAGTGCACCATACTTTACGACTTAGAATCGGGGCTTCAAAGATGTTTTGAACGCCACAGAGCATATGAGATGTTTCAAGAGTTGAAATTAGTATTTCAGACTCATGCCCATGTCGAAAGGTATGAGACCTTTGACAAGCACTTTGCCTACAAGATGGAGGAGAATAGCTCAGCTGGTGAGCATGTGCTCAGAATGTATGAGTACTACAATCACTTGAATCAAGTGGGAGTTAATCTTCCAGATAAGATAGTGATTGACAGAGTTCTCTAGTCACTATCACCAAGTTACTAGAACTTTGTAATGAACTATAATATGCAAGGGATAACAGAGGCGATTCCCAAGCTCTTCGTGATGCTGAAATCGATGAAGGTAGAAATCAAGAAAAGCATCAAGTGTTGATGGTTGACAAGACCACTAGTTTCAAGAAAAGGGCAAAGGGAAGAAGGGGGACTTCAAGAAGAACAGCAAGCAAGTTGCTGCTCAAGTGAAGAAGCCCAAGTCTAGACCTAAGCCTGAGACTAAGTGCTTCTACTACAAAGGGACTGGTCACTCGAAGCAGAACTTCCCCAAGTATTTGGTGGATAAGAAGGATGGCAAAGTGAACAAAGGTATATTTGATATACATGTTATTGATGTGTACTTTACTAGTGTTTATAGAAACCCCTCAGTATTTGATACTAGTTCAGTTGCTGAGATTAGTAACTCGAAACGGGAGTTGCAGAATGAATAGAGACTAGTTAAGGGTGAAGTGTCGATGTGTGTTGGAAGTTGGTCCAAGATTGATATGATCATCATCGCACATTCCCTATACTTTAGGGATTAGTGTTGAACCTAAATAAATGTTATTTGGTGTTTGTATTAAGCATGAATATGATTTGATCGTGTTTATTGCAATATGGTTATTCATTTAAAGTCAGAGAATAATTGTTATTCTGTTTACATGAATAAAACCTTCAATGGTCATACACCCAATGTGAATGGTTTATTGAATCTCGATCGTAGTGATACACATATTTATAATATTGAAGCCAAAAGATGCAAAGTTAATAATGATAGTGCAACTTATTTGTGGCGCTGCCGTTTAGGTCATATTGGTGTAAAGCACATGAAGAAAATCCATGCTGATGGGCTTTTGGAATCACTTGATTATGAATCAGTTGATGCTTGCGAACCATGCCTCATGGGCAGATGACTAAGACACCGTTCTCCGGAACAATGGAGCGAGCAATAGACATGTTGGAAATAATACATACTGATGTATGCAATCCGATGAGTGTTGAGGATCGCGGCGGGTACCATTATTTTCTGACCTTCACAGATGATTTGAGCTGATATGGGTATATCTACTTGATGAAACATAAGTCTGAAACATTTGAAAAGTTCAAAGAATTTCAGAGTGAAGTGGAAAATCATCATAACAAGAAAATAAGTTTTTGTGATCTGATCATGGAGGAGAATATTTGAGTTACGAGTTTGGTCTTCATTTAAAACAATGTGGAATAGTTTCACAAATTCGTGCCACCTGGAACACCACAGCATAATGGTGTGTCCGAACATCATAACTGTACTTTATTGGATATAGTGCAATCTATGATGTCTCTTACCGATTTACCACTATCGTTTTGGGGGTTATGCATTAGAGACAGCTACATTCACATTAAAAAGGGCACCATCTAAATCCGTTGAGACGACACCGTATGAACTGTGGTTTAGCAAGAAACCTAAGCTGTCGTTTCTTAAAGTTTGGGGTTGTGATGCTTATGTGAAAAAGTTTCAGCCTGATAAGCACAAAACCTAAATCGGAAAAGTGCATCTTCATAGGATACCCAAAAGAAACTATTGGGTACACCTTCTATCACAGATCCGAAAGGCAATATCTTTGTTGCTAAGAGTGGATCCTTTCTAGAGAAGAAGTTTCTCTCGAAAGAAGTGAGTGGGAGGAATGTAGAACTTGATGAGGTAATTGTGCCTTCTCCTGAATTGGAAAGGAATTCATCACAAAAATCAGTTCTAGTGATCTCTACACCAATTAGTGAGGAAGCTAATGATGATGATCATGAAACTTCAGATCAAGTTACTACCAAACCTCATAGGACAACCAGAGTATGGTCCACACCAGAGTGATACGGTAATCCTTTCTTGAAGTCATGTTACTAGACCATGACGAACCTACGAACTATGAGGAAGCGATGATGAGCCCAGATTCCGCAAAATGGCTTGAGGCCATGAAATCTGAGAAAGGATCCATGTATGAGAACAAAGTATGGACTTTGATTGACTTGCCCGATGATCGGTGAGTCATTGAGAATGAATGGATATTCAAGAGGAAGACAAACGCTGATAGTAGTGTTAGTATCTACAAAGCTCGAACTGCCGCAAAATGTTTTCGACAAGATCAAGGTGTTGACTACGATGAGATTTTCTCACTCGTATCAATGCTTAAAAGTCTGTCTGAATCATGTTAGTAGTTGCCGCATTTTATGAAATCTAGCAAATGGATGTCAAAACTGCATTCCTTAATGGATTTCTTAAAGAAGAGTTGTATATGATGCAACCAGAAGGTTTTGTCAATCCTAAAGGTGCTAACAAAGTGAGCAAGCTCCAGCGATCCATCTACGGACTAGTGCAAGCATCTCGGAGTTGGAATATATGCTTTGATAAAGTGATCACAGAATATGGTTTTATACAGACTTGCAGTGAAGCCTGTATTTACAAGAAAGTGAGTGGGAGCACTACAACATTTCTGATAAGTATATGTGAATGACATATTGTTGATCGAAAATAATGTAGAATTTTCTGGAAAGCATAAAGGAGTGTTTGAAAAGAATTTTTCAAAGAAAGACCTCGATGAAGCTGCTTACATATTGAGCATCAAGATCTATAGAGATAGATCAAGACGCTTGATAAGTTTTTTCAATGAGTACATACCTTGACAAGATTTTGAAGTAGTTCAACATGGAACAGTCAAAGAAGGAGTTCTTGCATGTATTTCAAGGTGTGAAGTTGAGTAAAGACTCAAAACCCGACCACAACAGAAAATAGAAAGAGAATGAAAAGTCATTCCCTATGCCTCAGTCATAGGTTCTATAAAGTATGCTATGTTGTTTACTAGTCCTATTGTATACCTTAGCATCTTTCTTACAAGGGAGTACAATAGTGATCTAGGAGTAGATCACTGGACAGCGGTCAAAATTATCCTTAGAGGACTACGGAAATATTTCTCAGTTATGGAGGTGATAAAAGAGTTTGTCGTAAAGAGTTATGGCGATGCAAGATTTTTACATCGATCTATATGACTCTAAGTCTCAATTTGGATACACATTGAAAGTGGGAGCAATTAGCTAGAGTAGCTTCGTGCACAGCATTGTAGACATAGAAATTTGTGAAATACATACAGATCTGAATGTTGCAGACCCGTAGACTAAACTTCTCTCACAAGCAAAACATGATCACTCTTTGGGTGTTAATCACATAGCGATGTGAACTAGATTATTGACTCTAGTAAACCCTTTGGGTATTAGTAACATGGAGATGTGAACTAATCACATAAAGATGTGAACTACATTATTGACTCTAGTGCAAGTGGGAGACTGAAGGAAATATGCCCTAGAGGCAATAATAAAGTTATTGTTTATTTCCTTATATCATGATAAATGTTTATTATTCATGCTAGAATTGTATTAACCGGAAACTTAGTACATGTGTGAATACATAGACAAACAGAGTGTCACTAGTATGCCTCTACTTGACTAGCTCGTTGAATCAAAGATGGTTAAGTTTCCTAGCCATAGACATGAGTTGTCTTTTGATTAACGGGATCACATCATTAGAGAATGATGTGATTAACTTGACTCGTTCCGTTAGCTTAGCACGATGATCGTTTAGTTTGTTGCTACTGCTTTCTTCATGACTTATACATGTTCCTATGACTATGAGATTATGCAACTCCCGAGTACCGAAGGAACACTTTGTGTGCTACCAAATGTCACAATGTAACTGGGTGATTATAAAGGTTCTCTACGGGTGTCTCCGATGGTTCTTGTTGAGTTGGCATAGATCGAGATTACGATTTGTCACTCCGATTGTCGGAGAGGTATCTCTGGGCCCTCTCGGTAATGCACATCACTATAAGCATTGCAAGCATTGTGACTAATGAGTTAGTTGTGGGATGATGTATTACGGAACGAGTAAAGAGACTTGCTGGTAACGAGATTGAACTAGGTATTGAGATACGGACGATCGAATCTCGGGCAAGTAACATACCGATGACAAAGGGAACAACGTATGTTGTTATGCGGTTTGACCGATAAAGATCTTTGTAGAATAAGTAGGAACCAATATGAGCATCCAGGTTCCGCTATTGGTTATTGACCGGAGACGAGTCTCCGTCATGTCTACATAGTTCTCGAACCCGTAGGGTCCGCACGCTTAAAGTTTGGTGACGATCAGTATTATGAGTTTATGTGTTTTGATGTACCGAAGGTAGTTCGGAGTCCCAGATGAGATCAGGGACATGAAGAGGAGTCTTGAAATGGTCGAGACGTAAAGATCGATATATTGGACGACTATATTCGGACATCGGAAAGATTCCGAGTGATTTGGGTATTTTTCGGAGTATCGGAGAGTTACGGGAATTCACCGGGAGGGTCAATGGGCCTCCGTGGGCTTTAGTGGAAATAGAGGGCAGCAAGGAAGTGTGGGGTGCGTCCCCCTAGGCCCAAACCGAATTGGTTTAGGGCTTTAGGGGCCGACCCCCTCTTTCCTTCTCCTCTCCTCCTCTTTCCTTCCCCTCCTAGTTGGACTAGGAAAGGGGGAAACTACTCCTAGTAGGAGTAGGATTCCCCCCTTGGGGCGCACCCTATGAGGCCGCCGGCCCCCTCCCCTTGCTCCTTTATATACGGGGGCAGGGGGCACCCAAGGACACACAAGTTGATTGTTCCAAGCCGTGTGCGGTGCCCCCTCCTCCATAATCCACCTCGATCATATCGTAGTGGTGCTTAGGCGAAGCCCTGCGTCGATAGCAACATCATCACCATCATCACGCCGTCGTGCTGACGGAACTCTCCCGTGAAGCTCTACTGGATCGCAGTTCGTGGGACGTCAGCGAGCTGAACATGTGCTGAAATCGGAGGTGTCGTGCATTCGGTACTTGGATCGGTCGGATCATGAAGACGTTCGACTACATCAACGACATTCTCATAACGCTTCCGCTTACGGTCTACGAGGGTACATGGACAATACTCTCTCCTCTCGTTGCTATGCATCATCATGATCTTGCGTGTGCATAGGAATTTTTTTGAAATTACTGCGTTCCTCAACACTGGGCTTCTGTTATTTGGGTTCTTCCTTATTACTGATAGGATTTCACTCCATGAAAAGGGTTCATCCAATGCACTTAGGTCTGTCCGATCATATAGCTGTGATGGCTCCAGTGTTAGTAGTGAGGGGGAGTGCGTGCCAAAGATGTTGTTGAAGTAGGCTATTGCGATCTCCAGCTTGTCCTGGTCATGAAAGTATTCAATGCCATTCTCGGTGAGCATTATGATGTTGTTCCTGTGGTGGTAATTTGCCATCGCGTGGGAGAATCCGGTGTTCTCGTCCCCCAGAGTGCAACCTCTAATTTTTGCTCTTCTCCTCCAGAAACTTGTTTGCCATAGGATTAGCTGCTACGCTTCCATGGTGGTGTGCTTCCTCATGGAGAGCTCAAGTTTTGATAGGTGCCTCCTTTCTTCAATTGCATCTAGGTATTGAACATTGTGTTTGTAGTTGTCAAGTAGAATCTTCATTGGTGCCTTGGCACGACTCCATTTTCTGATGGCAACCGCCTGAGTTTGAAGTTAATCAAGGTTGATGCAGCAGCGAAGTTCCTGGTGCCCTTGTTCCAACTGGACGTGATAAGCTCCTTAGCTGCCTGAATCTGTAGCCAGTGGTTCTTAAACCTGGAGAGAGAGCGTTTTGGTTTGTCTTGGGAGAACTCCACGGCAATGGGCACGTGATCAGATGCTGTGGTCGCGGTGGTTGTTGATGTGCTGTTGAGAAAGGCCAGGTTCCACTCAGCATTCGCCAGAACTCTGTCAAGTTTGATCAGGGTCGGCTGTGCCCTCTTGTTCGACCAGGTGAACTAGCGGTTGATGATGTGGATATCATCCAGTGCATTATCTCTTATCCACGAGTTGAACTTGTCCATGACTGACCAATTGTTCCTCCCGTTCAATTTTTCATGTGCATATGGATACATAATGAAGTCTCCTAGGATGATCCAAGGTCCGGAGACTTGCTGCACTACCTGTTCCATAACCAGAAAGAATTCAGGTCGCTCCTCGTCTTCACATGGTGCATATACCCTGGAAAGAGCAAAACTGTCATTGCAACTTGTTGACTGGAAATGCGTCGTGACGCTGAATCTGTGCCTTGCGATCTCCATGCCACTCACCGCTTGGTTATCCCATGCGATTAGCAGGCCACCAAATGAGCCACGGGCCAGCATGTGGAAGAAGGAGGTATGGTTCAGAGACAGGAATGTGGCCGCCTTCCTCCTGTCCATCGCCTGCAACTTAGTTTCCTGTAGGCAGATGATGCTCGATCGGCAGGACAGGAGAGTATCCTTGACCAAAGAGCATTTGTCAGCATCCCCTAACACCTAACGTTCCAGCTAACAATCTGCATGATAACAAAAATGCAGCAAAGAATAAGCGGCTGGGACGGCAGGCATAACGGGAACAACTGGTACTTGATTAGATGAGTGCTCCTTAGAGCTTACAGAGTTGGCAATGCAACATGCTCGAACATGATTGAGCACTTTGTAGCTACATGATTGTTGGTACAAAAATCATAGGAAAAGAAACATGCTCTACGAAGCAGAAACACGGCCTGACATGGCCAAGGCCTAAGGTGAACTACAAATGCAAATGCGACCAGGAGCAGCGGCATAGAAAGCTTGAGGGCCTCATAAGCCGTAAAGAGGCCAGGATCCTTGCATTATCAGAGACGGAAGTCCCTAGTCATGAGCGGACCTGGCATGCGTGGAGGAGGTCGATGTGTCGCCCGATGTGGCGTCGGAGAGGGAATCTGCGGACGGGCCTGCATCCGCCAGGACCGCGTCGAAGTTTAGGTCACGGCAGCGTGCCAGCTGCTTGGCCTTGCCCCTAGTGAGTGGCATGGGTGTATCGTGCAGGGGGGCCAACGATGGTGGCCACCTGAGTCACCTTGGCCCGCTTCCTTCCCGCTGCTCTACGATGGCCAGACTCGTTGGCCGATGGACTTGCCGAGGCCTTGCGATTGGATGCGCCCTCGACGGGTTCCACACACGCCCCGTCATACAGCTGATGGATCCTCAGGCTGCGGTGAGGAGATGCAGCGGAGGTGCATGGGGCCAGATCCGCCATGTTGTCTACTCCGCCTCCCCCGGAGAAGGGGGGCGGGCCTATTATGGAGGCACGGACACGTGTGTCGGTGGCGCCGGCTAGTCATCTGAGATGGTGATGGATGGAGCGCTGAGGAGCTGGATCATGGGTGGAGAGGATTTGAGATCTATGGCAGCGGGCTCAGGCGGTGGTTGGCGGCAGTCGCAGAACCTGGCAGCTATCCCAGCAGGTAGCATAGCGCAGGAACCATGCTACATATCGGTGTTGGCTATTGGAGAGAGGAAACCCGGTGGCAGAAGCTCAACAAATGGGCCTGGGACCGGACGGATGGGCCTGGTGCAGATAGCTCGTGCAGTCAGCACCTGGTGGGCCTGAATCCTAATTTGGGCCAGCGGTTGCTTCAGTGTTGGGTAAGATGGCTCACCGGTAAGGGAGAGGAGAGGCCCAACATACGGGATCATGGAGCTGGGGACAAATGCTTTTGGTGGGTGTTTGCATTCGATAGAGGGAAGTAGGGGTAGTTTACGGGAGCAAAACTCATCGGAGAGGGTTTTCGGCCAAAGCTTGAAGAGAATGGACCGGTAAGTGTGATGCTTGATCTGGCCCAAAGTCATATCGAAGCAAAGGAAGTGGCTGTGGTCTTTGCTGGCTGGCCCAAGCACCACCACGCCAGAGGTTGACCGCTTGTTACTCATCTGAAGTGAGAACGTGAAGCTCAGAGTGTCAGTGTCAAAAGCGATGATAGCATGGGGCCGCCGTACTTCTGTAGCCAGGAGGACAGGTTGGAGGCAGAGGCGGTCCTCGTCCTCATGTGCAAGCTCCCGGATGGAGGGGATGGCGAAGGTATGATACTTGCGGAGTCTAGGTTTGGCGGCCAATTTGATCATGGCGATGGCATCTATGAAAGTGGCATAGTGCGGATATTGGAAGGCGCGAAAAGCGCGGTCATACATGGTCTCATTGATGGCACGTGAGGCACGGGGGTTGCCATGTCCACGCCTGATCCCAAGAGACGGGTCGGGCCGCTGTTCTCTGATGCATGGCTGTCGTGTGGGTGTGGGGGAAGAGCGAAACTACTGTGCGGACGACAGTTTGCCCGCACGAACTAAGGACGACGGATGATTGACGGTGCATCCAGTTTTTGCTCTGCGTACGTACGGTCGGATGTGCTGCATCGTCCAAAGATCGTCCAATCTTGTCGTGTGTATAGCACTACTGGGGGAAGAGGGCAAGCCCAGCGTGCATGCCAACTCCCAGACCTCATTAATGATGATGTCAGCATAGATGTCGGCGCCATCGATGTAGTGGAAGGCTAGGTGGTGAGGGGTGTGCTGCAGAGCCTCGACCTTCACAAGGACGAGGATGCAAGAGAAGTCGTTGCCATGGAGGCAAGCGTGGCTAAGGCCAAAGAAGCTGGCGAAACCAGCAACGCTCTGGGACACTCCCCTGCAATCCTAGAGCTCCAAGGGCATCTTCTCGAGGGAGAGACTAACAATGTGGCGGAAGGAGAAGGTGAAAGCATTGTCGCCGGCATTGTGTGGGAGGATATCAATGCGGCGAGAGGTGGTTTCAATGGGGCTTGCTCTCATGGCGGTCGCTTGCTCTTCCTCTCTAAGGAAGATAATGTAGACAGTGCTTGAGGCTCATCCGGCGTACCGGACTACCGTGATGCCTAGTTGTTCCCTAAAGAGGCGCTTGAGCCAGGGGAGAAAGGTCGGCATGGGTGGGCTAATGTTGACGAGGCAAACTAGGGCATCTAAAGCATCTGCGATGCAAATCTTTGGGCTTTGAAAGCTGGTTTATTGCATTGGATGCATCACGTCGCGCAACATGCGCTTGATTCCTAGGCGCCAGAGTGGACAGGAGAGCATGCAAGTAGGAATGATGGCGGAGGATATGAGTGCCATTAGGTTGGTTTTCGTGATCCCTGGCAGGAGATTCATGGCTAAGTGGGAAGACATCACCAGCGTGCTGGCAAGGGTAGTGGTCGGATTGGTCAGAATGCGCGGCGGGCAGCGGGAGAATAGGATTTAAGGTAATGGCATCATCAATGTTGCATGGGGCATGCAGCCGCGCAGGTGCACGCTGAGCAGGTCGCGGGAAATCTAATGCCTGGAGATTATGCTCCTCGCACGATGTAGTGGAGGAACGTTGGATCATGTCAGGGTGAGGGCCAAGCAGGGAAGGAAGTTGTGACTGCATGGGTCGCCTGCGTGGCCGGAACGGGGGCGTGCAGGCTTTGGTGCATCAACGGCCATGGAAAAGGTTACGCTTAGGGCGCCCCAAATCCAGGTCGTCCGCCGCACGATTTCCCATGCAACACTTGCATGCGCAACCTCTAATTCAAACTGGCCAACGGTCAACGGTCGTACGCGGAAGCCGGCAGGGTCGCCGCCGAACCAGTGCCGGAGCAGGCGCGCAAAGAACTCCGGCGAGCAGAAGACGTCATCGGTTAGGACAGTGGCACGTAGGGTGATGGCACATCGGGTGCCGGCGATAGCCGATACCGTGTCGCATCCATAGCACTGGAGCATGCGGTTCTCAAACCGAGTGCCCTCATCCTCGGGTGGCCTCATGGCGAGCGGCCCTGGCCGCCAAAGTCCTAGGGTTTATCCGCACGTGAACAGATGCAAGGATCACAACCACGGAAGGAGCTAGGAGAGGAGCCCAGAGATGAAAGATCACGAGCCTGCAAGCTAAATGGTAGAGCAAGAGATGCAACCTATCATGCAGGGAAGGCGGATCGTACGCTGGAAGAAGGAGGCTAGAAAGGAAAACCAACGTAGCGGATTGGTGCAAAGAGCAAACCTGGCCGCGTCACGCAGCTTTGATCATACCTGTAAGGAGGCTAGTTGAGGTGGATGAGCAGGTCAGGTAGGTGCTGGTTGGGCTGGCGGATGCGGCTGTGGAAGTGGGGAGAGGTGGTCGCTGCCAGTGCGACCGCCGTTCACGAGGTGATCGGCGGCTGTTGGTGGTGGTCGTCGTTGCCGGAGTGGCGTGCGGCGCGTCTTAGTGGTGGTCGGTTGGTGTTCCGGCGGTGGCCGCCATCGCTGGAGTGGCGGGCGGCGCTCTCTAGCTCTCCCTCGCTAAGCTAGACTCCATCTCCCTCCTCTCTCCTAGAGATTTGGATGAACTACCTTTGTATATTTATTTATTTATTGTTGAATGCTTGATTTGGGTACTTGTGTGTGTGAATCTTGTTTAATAAAGTGTTCCTCTTGTGGTTTTTCTTTTTGTTCTCGGTGTTCTTCCCTAAGTTCACCTCTAATTCGTGAAGATGGGGCAAAAAATAGCTTGCAATAACGATTGATTCCGTAGTTGTAGCAAAGACCCATACTACCTTTGCTATAGTTAACACGGAACAGTAACATCGACATGAATCTGACAAACTTATCTATAGTTACAATCAAGGATTCTTCTCTGGTGATCATCATGAAACTCTGCTGGATACAACCAACAATCATCCAAACCAACGCACACACGCACACACTTAATTACTGTACTGTATTAACATTGCAGCTTGCAAGCATCCACCCTGCTGGGAGCGTCAGCTCATTTCCCCGGCTTGCAGCCGGCGCCGAAGCCCCTCCTGCGCTCCTCAATGAAGTTGGACGACTTCTCATTGATGTTGGACGGCACCCTCAGGTTCGCCGCCGGCATCCTCGGCCGGAGCCCCCACCTCAGCGGCGGCTTCGGTACCGGGTCCTCCCCTCCTGCCCCGACCACCTGGCCGCCGCCGCTCAACGACGACGATTGCCTCTTCATTGACAGCGACTTCTTGGCCTTGTCCTTGACGCCGCCGGCCTCCTCCTTGATGGTCACGGTCCTCCTCGGCTTCTTCTCCTGCACAGCCGCCGCGCCCGCTTCCGTCGCCTCCACCTGATGGCCGGCTTCCCCCGTGGCCTCCTTGTGCTGATCACTTGCTCTCACATCAGCAGTTGTCTCTTCTAGGATGGTGGCCGTGAAGCTCCTGTGGCCTTCTTCCTCGTGGCTGAACTCGTACTCGGCCTTCTCGATCTTCACAGCGAACTCGTCGTCTTCCTCCTCTGCGTGATTCCTGTGATCGCGGCCGGCGCCGGCGTCTCTTGGCCCCTCGGTGATGCTCCTCGGCCTGTTCATCGACAGGTTCTTGGCGAGGAAGGTCAGGAGTCGGTCACACATGCCGACGGCCCTCGCCGAATCGTCGCCGCCACCCGCGCTTCTCTCCATCTCGGCACACACGAGTTGGTGTGCGTGCTCTGTGTTTGCAAAACTGGGAATGAAGTCACTTTATAGATGCTCTGGGAGTCTGGGTTACAGTGGATAAGGAAGGTAGCCGAAAGTGTGAGAGCTTGGATTGGAATCAATTCCTTCCTTGCTGCTGGGATGACCTTCCCGATAGAAATGGATGCAGGAGGAAGAGAGGGAAAAGGAAGTTCTTAGCTTCACCACAGGCAAAGATTCTAGCTTCATTTTTATCTTTGCTATGTAAGGGCATCTCCAACACGCTACTTGTTCCGAATCAGTTTGCGTACACGGAGTCGGCCAACTAATTATGTACCCTATGTATGTTTTTCTTTTTTCTAAGAGCGCAACACTAAAAATAATTATAAAAATAGCACAATTCATTCATAAATAATGTTTAAATATTGCTAGTACAACAATAGTTTAAATGTAAATATTTTATCCGAGATAACCGGATGTTTAACAAGTTTTTCGAATTCAAAGATATCCAAGTCAGGATCGGCATATCTCGTCCCACATATATTATTCTTTCAAATTCATCCAACAATGTATCTGTGTGAATAGCCTGCCCTAGGTCATGTAATACATTAATATTGAGTGAATAAATGAATGAACCAACATGTAGAGCAACACGAAGCAAATTTATGAACTCCATGGTTGACGAGCCCAATGGCCACTTGTCTCCACTCAGTGAATCGCACCACAATACTTCATAACGGAGTTGTAGATGGTGTACCATTGATGTGATATCGACTTCACATTGCGTTCATGGATGATGTACATGTCGTAGGGCGTGAAGTTCTTTTACTCATGAAAGGACGCATGCACGCGTTGCCAAAATATCAAGCTCCTTGAGTTCCTGCATACAAAGGTCACGGATACGACCAACCACCATCGAATTACTCTAGAAAACAACAAAAAAACTCAACGACACTTGACCGAACACCTATCTGGTGTGGTGTCCGCCATGGACATAGTAGGCAGGGGCAGAAGGTACTGGTTGCGGAGGGATTCTAGGTGGAGGACGACATAGTCCAAGGCAGGCAGGCGCGTTAGTGGGGCCTGTGGACATCCTAGTGTTCTTGGGCGGCGGCGGCAGACAAGGAGGGTTTGGATGCAAAGCAAGGAGAAAGAAGGGGCACAGTGGCAGAAAAAGTGTTCTGAATGGGAATTTCAATGGCCCAAGAGTGTCACGGTCCTATGTGACGGCGGTCCAGACTCCCGCAAAGCACCCCCCCCCCCCCCCCACACACACACACACGCAGTTTGGTTTAGTCGGACGCCCGAATGCATCGGTGAACCGATAGATACCGCGTTGGATAGCAAATTAAACGGACCAGACGCTTGCGGGCGCCTAAGCAATCCAATTGGAAGAGACGCCCTAAGTATCTAATGGGAACTGGAATTGAACCTTAATTTGCTGGTTGAAACAATTCCCAAGTGTGACAGAGATGTAATCCCTTATAAGGTAAAAGTAACTAACTAACAACCGGAAGAGATAGCAACTCATCAGCATGACAGACGAACAGATAGACCAGCAACAAAGGGAATGATTGTCGTAAAAGGATTGGTTCAGTAACACTCGAATAATATGTTTGTACTCCCTCCGTTCCTAAATATAAGTCCTTTTAGAGATTCCAACATGGACTACATACGAAAAAGGACGATCTGGCCAGCGTCTCTCCCAAGGAGAGTTCCTCCGCCACCGTTCTCCAGCGACTGCCCTTCGGCGACAACCGGCCTCGATCGTCGGTGGTGAGGGGGTCGCTGGATCCACGTGTGTGGATAGTTTTAGGCTAAAATAGCTTTGTTTTAAGGCTGTTCATCGGCTTGGCTTCGACGGCAACGATGACGACGCTGAATAAAGATTCTTCATATCCTTCCCTGACAAGGCGCTCGGCCTTATGGTTGGGGATGATTTTGAAAACCAGTCTATTCCAACAAGGATGTGTGGCGGTTGCGGCATCCTCGTAGTGGACATGTGTCCTCGGGCTCCGTCGTTGCGACGTTGTCTGCTTCAATGTCGGCGCGAAGCTTGGGAGGTAGTCCAGGAGTGGATGCAGATTATGGCCTGCATCGACAACATCTGAAAGACGGAACATGTGCTGGGTTCATAGTTGATGAATGACAGGTGTGGTTTCCTTCTTCGCCATCTTAGTCGTGGTGGGTGCCGGATCTGGAGTTTGATGTCGTGTCCAAGGTGTTTTTCTGGTCTGATTCATTCAACGGCAATGGCTTCACCTTTGACGAACCACCTTGAAGGTCCCCAAAGCTACATATCAACGATGAAGCCGCGTCGAGCTCGATGATCCGTCATTCTTTTCTTAGATGGCTGCTGTGCTGGAGGCAGGTAACAGGCATTGGCATAAGCTCAAAGATGTTCTACAATGCTTTTAGTTTTGTCATGTCGGTCCTTATATGGCTTGTTTTTAGGGGAAAGCAAACTTTATTAATCATATGACCGTTACATCATCCACTAACAGTTTAACAATGAGCTCCAGCGGGGCATCAACTCAAAAAGATGGATTTTTATCACGTCCCCATCTAGTCAATTCATGATCTACAAAATTTGACTCTCTAATACAATGCTCAACAGTCACCTTTCCAAAATCTAGTAAAATACTACGACAATCATCAAGCACAGGCAGCGCAACCATAGAATAGCCTTCATTGAAATTTAATCTTTGTGATATGAATGATACATGGATTACCATGCAAAAAAAGAAGACTTCAACATGGACTAAATACGAAGCAAAATGAGTGAATATACACTCTAAAATATGTTTATATACATCTGTATGTAGTTCATATTGAAATCTCTAAAACGAGGGAGTATACACAAGCAAAACAATTCATCAATTGACTTGTTCCGTTTATCACTCTGAATTCATACAGTTGATGGTTCAACAATTTTGAGTTTCATACAACAATTTCTTTCTTTCTTTCTTTGTTTTGCTCAAGGTACTGTTAAGGTTTAAGCTGCAGCCGCTTTGTAAAACAAAGGACTTTTATACAACAGCATTTTTCTCTCTCCCTCTCTTTTCAAGCTAAAGCTAAAGCCCAGAGCAGAGGAATGATAAGATGGGTCCTGCCCTCCGA
The DNA here is from genome assembly GCF_018294505.1 of Triticum aestivum. Lineage (NCBI taxonomy): Eukaryota > Viridiplantae > Streptophyta > Magnoliopsida > Poales > Poaceae > Triticum > Triticum aestivum. The sequence goes on from NC_057803.1 coordinate 229,117,902, forward strand.
CGTGTCCTCTCACTGACCTTTGCCTCCTCAACGAGGAGCTTCTTCAACCTAGAGCAGCTCGAGACGACCGTCGCCACTCCGGTGCTGGTCACTCGCTTGCAGTACACCAGCTGGCATGACTGCAGCTGTAAGCACCCCCTGACCAGGTGTCCCAGACCAACATCGGTGACCCCTGGGCAGTGCGACAGTGCAATGTCTTTAATCTGGGGACAGCCTTGGCCAATCTCTGCCAGCCCCATGTCCCCTGTCATCTGCAGTTTGCAACCAAATCATCAACAAAGATAATACAATACGAAAATAGTGCAAGCTTTTACTAAAGATGGAGGACTGGGTATGAAAATACAAAATAACTGTAACATGGACCTTTCCACTTCTTCAAAAATAAACACAATCTATTAAGATTAGCGCTGGATTCCTTCACAGTGCTGGTTCCAGTTCAGTGGCTTAAAAAAATCGAAACAGAGGCAAAAGATTTGCCTCATCTATTAAATGAGAGGAGAATAGAGTTTAAGTTGGTTACAGGACCCCACCCCACACAGCATGGCAATTACTCGCTTAATAGAATTTTCCCTAGTTTCTTAGCACTGGCGGTAACCCAAAGGCTAGCCTCATCGGTAACTATTTTGAGGAGGATTGGGGGCGGCGCGCTCTTGTGCCTGAAGATCCTAGCATTCCACTCGTTCCATATTGTCGAAGACACTAGCATGGTGAGGGAAGCCATAGCTCTCCTGTTGGGATTTGTCATGTCGGTTCTCCTATCCCACCAATCAAAGAGCGACTCATGAAGATGCCAAACGGTGGTGTCCATGTGCACGAGCCCATATTTTGCGATGACCATGTTCCAAAGCCTCATGGTGAAACAGCATTTGACGAAGAGGTGGATGCCCGTTTCTTGTTCTCTTTTGCAAAGAGGGCATAGGCCACAATTTGGCCAACCTTGGCGCTCCAAACGATCGGTGGTCCAAATCCGGCCTTGCAAGGCTAGCCATGCGAAGAACTTAACCTTTGGGGGCGCCCAAACCTTCCAAACCATGAAATCCATGGGGGAGAGAGTCAAACCGAGGACTGCGCCTTGTGGCTTAAAATTTTGAATACCTACACTTACACAAGATGCTGCTGTTCCCTCACGTTGAGGGCAACCAGACTTACTGAGGCATTGTTGATCCCTTGCATACAAGGCAACATTTCTATGCTGGGTGATGCAGAAGAGTTCATACCATGACATACTTCATTTCCTTTTGATGACCAACATACTTCATATTTGAACAGCTCATATTGGTATCTCAAATTCTGTCATATTTTCCTGAGCTACAAAAACTTTTGTTTGTCTGTTTGTTTACATATACTTTTTTATGTTTCACTGTTTTTAAAATTTACATTGTATAGAGGCTGCGTCAATTAATTCGAATCGGAGGGAGTATATTTAACTTGTAAATCTAAACCCAACAATTATGAAGACAAGGTACTCTTGAAGTTTCCTACTCCCTACACTTATTTTGGGACGGAGGGAGTATATAACAGAACCTGGATGTAAGACTGAATTCTGGATTGTATCCAGTCAAGGTCTAGCATCATACTGCCATTCTGGTTTCTTCAGGTAAAAATGGACATAATTTTAATTAAGACTCCTAATGACTTGTGCTAGGGCAATTTATTAACAGGTTTCCCACACCACGAAAGACCATGTGTCCGATCAAATCACGAGGAGCACATTTTCTCTTTGTGAAATCAAGCTAAATGGTCTTACCAGCCAATTTTCGACTGTTTCCCAAACCTAGTTTGATGTTTTGAAGAAGTGAACTAAAGGCTATTCTCATACTCAATTTTTTGATGATTGATAGTACAGTAAATTCAGTGTCAAAGTATGTACCGGGAGAACACTTATGTCCAGAAAGACAAGATCACCACATCCTCTCGCAATGGCAGCCAGTCCATTATCAGTGATTAATTGGCACCCGCACAAGTTTAACTTTTGAAGAGAGCAACCTTCAGCAATTGCAGCCAGCCCTGTATCAGATACCCTGAAAAGAAAGTTGAAACAAAATTCACAAACTGAGATGTCAAACATATCATGATGGAGAAGTACTTCAGTAAATGATATACATGGGCAAGATAAATAAAAAAACAGGATAAATGCATGGTAGTATTTACCTCTCACAAAATTGGAGCGTTAACTCCTTAAGTAATTTACAATTCTCAGCAATTGATATCAATGCTTTGTCTCCTACCTTCGTACCAAAAGAATTCAATCAACCAAACAAATCAGGATTCTGGACTTCAAATCCACATGTAACAATATCATGATGTCCATCTAAACACGCCCTATTTCATACTCCAGAAATGTATTTCAGAAGCAACCAATTGCATAGAAGGCATAAAGCAGAAAACTGTGCCAAACAGAATGGGAAAATTTTGTTAGTCACTCTAGTTTTTGCCAATTTTCCTTATGCTACTCTAGATTTTGACATTTCACTTTTGCCACTCTTATCTTTTGACAATTATCCAATTGACATTCTGTGGCAAAAGCAAAATAATTTTATTTCACTTTTGCCACTCTAAAAAAAATTTATGCCACAGAATGACAATTGTGATAATTGTCAAAAGCTAAGAGTGGCAAAAGTGAAATGTCAAAATCTAGAGTGGCATAAGGAAAATTGGCAAAATCTTGAGTAGCAAAAACAAATTTTTCCCAAACAGAATTAGAACATAAATTGCACATACGCAAAAAGGTCCCATCTGTCTCAATACATGCTAGGCTTAAATTGATGCAGACTTGGAAATTACCTCATAACCACGTCGAATGGAAATTTCTTTCAAGTACTTACAACCTTGAGCTATGTGGCACATAGCATCATCACCTATTCTTGAACAGTCAACTAAATAAAGAGACTGGAGAAGGGTGCAGCCTTTACCAAGCTCCAGAAATGCAGTATCCCGGACCCTTGGGCAGTAAATTAGAGAGAGTTCCAAAAGGCCCCTGCTTTCATAAGATGAGAAAGCATGTACCATTAACACACAAAAGAAGAATCATATATAGATAAAAAGTGCAGGTAACTTAATAACACTAACATAGTAATGTGAAATAATTACTTTTCGCAAAGTTGCAAACTAGGATAGCCCATGCTTTTGTTGTAAATGTCATAATAGCGAACCAACTTGCAGTTATTTCACAGACGCAGTTTTCTAACATATTCCTTTTAACAATAATTCTTTGTACCATACTAATTCCCCTACTTGAACTACATCCCACTTAATTAATATTGGATAATCAATCTACATAAAACGTCAATTGAAAAAAGGGAAGTTTTAACAAATCGAGTTCTCAACAAAAACATACGGGCACCATCGTCCAATGTGCTCCAGTGCAGCAGTTTCCATATTCTGACAACCATTGATCTTAAGACGTGCTATTTTTTTGCAGCTGCGTGCTACGAATTCAAGGCTTCTATCAGTTAGTAACAGGCAATCATTGAGAACAAGATCTGTAAGATTCTTGCACCCTTTCGCGATGGAAGAAAGGCTCCTGCAAATCCAAAAGGAAGTCAGCAAACCATCAGGAGACCTACAAAAGTAACAGAAAAAGCAAAAGTTGGCAACAACACAGGGCCAATACCTACAGTAAGAAATCCAATTCAACGGGAAACAACAAATATGAATTCCTAAATCCTAGTAAAGTACTTCAGCAACGCCCACAATGTAGCATTCATCAAATTGAGAATCATATAAAGGATAACAAAATATCTTAGAAAGTCCAAATAGATATTTAATAAATAACAAAACACATATTTGAAACAAAAATGGAGTTTGTGCCTCAACAGATTAAAGTGAAAATATACTGAGTACCTGTCTGTGAATCTTTCAAAGTTATTTAGCGATAAAATCTCTAGTAATGAACAGCATGAACCAATAGCTTCTAGGGCCTCATCGCCAGCACCAATACATTGCAGCTTCAAATTTTTCAAGAAGTGACATCCTTTAGCAATAGAAATCACTCCTTCATTCTTAACAAGTTCTGATTCCAGTGACAGGATTTCAAGGTTAGGACAGTGGGATCCAACAGCACGCAAAGATGCATCAGTTATCCAAGCACAATTAGCAATACCAAGAGAGAGCAGTGATTGTCCACAGCTCTTTATTAATCCAATCAAGCCTTCATCTGTTGCGCCTTCAACAAAGCGCAAGCTCAAATTGTTAAGTAGATTGCAGCCTTCCCCAATAGCAACTAGTCCTGGATCTCCAATATAGCAAGCCTGCAGATAAGTTTCCGTTCACATTTTGTCCAAAAGTAGGAATTGATACTAAGACTGCTCAAGAAAAAAAATGTATGTATTTTCTAACAGCCCAAGTGCAACAAACCCTAGCATTATCTTGTTCATTTTATTTAATAAATAGTTTTGCATTTCATGTCATCATCAATGTCATTAATCTTTTAAGCAATATGTGGCATATTAAAAATATCCAAGGTTTCAAAAACATTTTTCAAGGCCAGCAACTATTTTAAACAATTGCTTCAATTCAAATCCAATTTGCAAATGATTTGAATCTTTTCAAAATTAAACTTTTCCAATTGTTTCACAACTTTGCATATGGCTTTCTTATCACATTACAAGCCTTCCATAAAATTCTCATAAATTTTGCACACTTTGATCTTGCACCAAATGAATCTGAATTCAAAAAAAGGGCAACCTGGTGCATGTAGCTCCCGCTTGCGCAGGGTCCAGGGAAGGGTCCGACCACTTTGGGTCTATAGTACGCAGCCTTTCCCTACATTTCTGTAAGAGGCTGTTTCCAGGACTTGAACCCATGACCTCATGGTCACAAGGCAGCAGCTTTACCACTGCGCCAAGGCTCCCCTTCAAATGAATTTGAATTCAAACTTTTCCAAAATTGATAGAATCAATTTTGTGGGCATTTGTATAAATCATAGGGCCTATATAAAATATTCCGTCATTTATTTCATCTCTGGCCATTCATTTGTTTTCTTCTTTTCTTTTCCTATTCTAAATAGAAAAGGAAAAGGAATAAAACAGAAAGGCCAACCTTCCACTTACCTAAGCCGGCCCAACCCACCAGCAAAACTGTAAGCGTTGTCACTGTTTCAATTCATCGCATGCAAGACAGAGGGCGTGTGCACATGCCATGAGCCGATGGTGACGGCCACTTGCTACACACCGTCACAACCTCCCTATAAAGCACCCCCTAGACGTCTGTGGCGTCCTCATCCATCCCTCTTTCCTTTCCTCTCCTTGAAGCAGCACAAGGTTGTGGAGGAGCAACTTCACCTTGGTGCTACAATGTGTACAGCACCAGTGTTGAAGGAACAACTTCAACGTGTTGTGCTAGATATCGCTTTAGAGGCGGGGATGGGCTGATATGGCAGCAGGAGTTCAATCCAAAACTCCTAGAGCACAAGATCTAGTCCAAGATATTAGATAAGAACAACAAGTTCTATTATAGGTAGTGGGTACATAGTCTGGTTACAAACTTGAGTAGTGAGGACCGCTGTTTATAGGGCTTTGGGAAGCCTTCACATCTCACTTCTACTTATGGCTAGAACACTCCAAAAAACATTACTTAAGATTCACCATTCTACTCATCACTACTCATAGCTAGAAGACTCTAGAAAACAATATCTAGGGTTGAGAAAAGAAAAGAAATACTAGACTACAATAGAAGTATCGACCTCATCTATTGTTCCTCATCATTCTTCCCTGGTTGTTTGGAACTCGACATCGAGTTATCTTCATAGAGCGCTTCTTCTGGATGGTAGAGAGTCAAGTCCGCAACGTTGAAAGTGCTTGATATACCCACGTCACTTGGAAGATCTATCCCATAAGCATTCTCATTTATCTTTGTCATAATAGAGAAGGGCCCATAACTTCGCTGCCTAAGCTTACCTTTAACACCTAAAGGCAGCCTTTTTCGGAGGTAGATCATCACCTTATCACCAACTTGGAATGATCTCTCCTTTTTTCGGAGGCAAAGGCATGTATAACCTATTCTTTCGGTCAAACTTGCTGATTGTAAAAGGAGAAATCATCACCTTATCACCAACTTGAAACTCCATGGGAGGACATCTCTATGGACTTCGTATTGGGCTTGCCAAGAACAAGACGAGGGAGTGATGTTGTGTTTGTGGTCGCGAATGGATTATCTAAAATGGCTCAATTCATCCCATGCCGCAAGACAACATATGCTCATCATGTGGCAAACCTATTCTTTCGGTCAAACTTCATGGAGTAACAACAGGTTTGACATATGGGGCACCGCTGAGCAAACTTTCCAGCATCTCTGACCAAAAGTAACGAGCTTCCGGGTTAGCGACAGTCTTGTCCCGTCAAACATGGCCACTAAGATCACTTGAATGGAGTTCTCTAATTAGTTTGTCACGCAAAAAAGGCCTTGGGATGCACAAACAATCATTTTTTAAGAGATAAACATCCTACATGAAATAGTCATCATCTAATGACTGGCCCCTGATGTGCTTTACCCAAACATGGCCAAAGTCTTCGTCATCCTCATACAACTCCTTTATTTGATCCATGCCTAGAAGTTCAGCTTCAAAAGAAGTCAAGAGGCAGGCACGATGACTCAAAGCATCGGCCACCCGGTTAGTTGTTCCAGATTTATGCACAATGAGATAGTTAAACCTCTCCAGATATGTTGCCCATCTTGCTAGCATGCGATCAACATGCTTTTGATTTCTAAAATGCTTCAAGGATTGATGGTCACTATAAACAATGAACTCTTTAGGCAGTAAATAGACTTCCCAAGTTTTCAACCTCTAAAAACGGCATACAATTCTTGCTGATAGGTACTCCATTTTTGTCTAGCTTCCCTTAACTTCTCACTAGAGAAAGCAATGGGCTTCCTTTCATGAGATAGAACAGCTCCAATGCCTACTCCACTTGCATCACAATCCAACTCAAAAGTCCTGTTGCCATCAAGTAGCACCAAGACAAGAGCTTGTGATAGTTTTTGTTTGATCTCATCGAAACTAACTTTAGCCGCTTCTGTCCATTGGAACTTTCCTTTCTGGTAATTGGTGCCATGATAGTGTTGAGATTCTTCACAAATCGCCTATAGAAAATTGCAAGGCCATGAAAACTTCTACCTCAGAAATGGTCTTCGGAGTTGGCCATTCTCAGATTGGTTCAACCATAGAATCATCAACATGAATACCGATGCATGTTATACGAATCCTAGGGGGAAAAGTTGTGTATGCACGAAAACACATTTCTTCAAGTTGACGTAGAGTTCATTTTTCCTTGGTACTTCTAGCACCTTCCGAATGTGATCAAAGTGTTCATCCTCATTCCTGCTATAGATCAAGTTGTCATCGCAATAGACCACAACAAAGTGGGATAAGAAGGGTTGAAGGACTTGATTCATCAAGTGCATAAAGGTACTTGGTGCATTTGAAAGTCCAAATGGCATGACTAGCCATTCAAACAACCATTCCTTTGTCTTGAAGGCTGTTTTCCATTCATCCCCGGGTCTGATACGAATTTGATGATATCCGCTTCTTAAAACTACCTTTGTGAACACTCTTGCTCCAGTAAGCTGATCCAACATATCATCCAAACGGGGAATAGGGACTTTATACCTTACGGTGGTCTTATTCATGGCTCTACTGTCCATACACATGCGCCAAGATCCATCTTTGTTTGGCATGGCAGGGCTGGTACAGCACATGGGCTAATACTTTCTCGAATGTGCCCCTTTTGCAGCAATTCCTCCACTTTCTCCTTCAATATATCATGTTCACTCATTTCTTGATCCACCCAATAATGTAGGGGTTTGGATGATCATGAGTTTCAAGCTTTAAATGGTTCACCAACTTCTGGGAGATGAGATTCTCACAGCTGCAACTATCAATCAGTAATTTGCATACCTTGCCATTCACCGTGCATTTGCTCTCAAATATTTTCTGCCATCGTGCGTCATCAGGTTGTGGTGTGGAACATAGGAGACGCTGAATCACACATACCACCTCTTCACCTTCTTGACAAACCTACTGCCCCTCTATATCTTGACAAACCTCCTGCCCACATGAACACCGTCGTCTTTGAGCCTCGCCGCCCTGTCCAAGCGAGCAGTGGCGTCGACTACTTCCCCTACATGCCCTGCCTCGACCGGAGATCATCTACAGCCGCTGCAATCGTCATCTTCTTCCTCTTCGGGCCATCGTTGTCTTCATCAAATTCAGGCGACTCCGTCCACTTCCCGGCGAGCCGAGCACACCACTGTGTTCGTGGTGAGCTCCTCTCCAAAACCCCTCCTTGCGCGCTCGATTTCGTCCTCTAGCACCTTTTGCTATGTTTAGCCGAACACTACCGTCGCATCACCTCGTCATCGGAGTAGTTCCGGTGGTCCTCTACTTGCACCGTTTACACCATCAAGTTTGTATGTGTCCTAGTCTAAATCTAGCACGTTTCCGAGCTCGATCTCGAGCTCTAGCACCGTTGACATCCCGGCTTAATAGGAATGATAGGCTACTCATATCCACAAGTCAGTCTAAGTGGCTAGCATGGCCTATCTATAAAAGTTTCTGTTTCATTTATTCTGAATTATTAAAATCAATTCCAGAATTATTCAAATACTTTCAAGTTTCAGATGCTTGTGTCTTTTAATTCCCTTGTCCAAATTTGACAAACTTTATATCTATTTGGATCAGAAAAATATGAGCATTTCAAATCTATCATTAGTTTTCAAATTTGAACCCTAGATTTTGAATTCAAATTTGAACTTGCTCAAAAGCCTTTCAAACTTTGGTAAATCATAACTTGAGTTCTACAACTCCATCTGTTGGTGTAGTGAACTTTGGGTGTTCACTGCCCCTGACCACACACCGGTAAGTTACAACCTCCATGCCAGAAAGAATATGGCAGAGACGAGTCCATCTCAAAGTACTCAAGAAATGGCGAAATAATACCGTGAAGAAGGCCTCGAGGCAGGTCATCGAGAAGTACTAAAAGAGTACCTCAAGGTCAAGATCAAGATTGCCGGGAAGCAGGCCTTCCCAGGAAGCAGGCCTTCCCAGGAAGCAAGCATTCCACTTTGCCGGCAAGCTCAGAGCCGGCAAGCCTAAGGTCCCATCCACCGCTTCGCCCGCACCCACCTGTCACCCACCTGTCAGGAGTCTGCCGAGAAGTGGCGGGCACGCAGGCGGTTAGGTAGAGGTTATCAGGGCACGTGGCGATCCACCGCTTGGAGAACAACTTTACTGACACCTGTCCACGGGCGTGTCACAATAATAAAAGGTAGATGGGACAGCGGTACAAGTGGAGCGGAGCTCCCTTGCCAGCATCCAATGTAGAGTGACAACTAACAGTGCGTTAAATGTGTTTGTCCTAAGTCAGTCATTGATAGGTATGATAACAATGTAGCCACTATCATCATGTAATTACCATCTTGCCACTGTTGGTGACCCCTTGCTCTATAAAAGAAGGCCCATGGCGACCTTTACAAAGGGGGAAATCCCGTCCATTTGTAGTAGCTAGCAACACCCCCGAGCACTTTGTCGGCATGGTTGCGCTCACTGTAACACAGGGCTCATAATACTTAATCCATCAAAGCAAGAGTAGGGTTTTACGCATCACTGCGGCGTGGGTAAATCTTTGTGTGCTATGCATGGTTGATTCTGCTCTTTGTGTGTTGCGTCCCCTTGCCAAACTGAAAGGGGCCCACTCTGGTCCCATAGATTGTCGTACGCCGACACCATTTTGAACAAACTTTATATGTATTTCAGTCAGCAAGATGTGAGAAACCCATTCCTGACTTGGATTTCAATTTTAGGCAATCCAAATTTCTGTCCTGTTCTGTTTTGCAAAAATGACCCTCAAAATGTTTCTAATCATATCTTGAGCATCTTATATCCAAATAGAGCAAACTTTAGGTCCATTTTGATCAGCTCAACACAAGGATTCCAGAAATGTTCTTAGTTTTCCAAGTTGATTCACGGACTTCAAATTCCATTCTGTTTTGTTCAAAACCCTTCCAAAACTTGTTTCAATCATAACTTGAGCTTCATGAATCCATTTCTAATAAACTTTATGTGCATTTCTATTAAAAAATGTAATTAAAAAATGTAAGGAATCTGATTATGCCATGTTAAATCAACTTATACCTCCTGACCTATAGTAATTCAAATGTAACACTTAATTGCACATGAAGTGACACTATTGAATCATTCCACTAATGATACAACACTCCATTTAACATGCCTAGATAGTTAGCTCCTATTACATCCTCTCAAACATGTATTGCATGCATATGCTTGTGCATCAACCATGAATGTATTTTTACCTTACTTTCCTTTTTTCCGGTGTTTGCTTCTTTCCGTTAAGAGTCCTGAACCGAGGTTGAGTATAACTGTATAAGATTACCTTCGAGGATGCTTCAGAGGAGCAGACCTATCACCAGGCTATCAGACAAGGATGATCATTACCTTGGATACTTGTACTAGCTTCACTTGGAATAGTTTTTGCGATGCTTTCTTGGTTACCTCGTTACCTATCCACCATCAAGCCATTTATCTTGCCATGATAAAGCTTCTACTTCGACTTCCTAGCAAAGCTTGTTAATTCCTATGTTATTGCTTGCTTAACCTGCTAAGTATGCATGCTTAGGGTGGTGCCGAGTCAGGTCTTATGCCATGCTTTACTTGGGTTATGCTTATGTTACCATGGGTCACTTTGTGATATGCTTTTGGAGATAATTAAAATGTACGCAAATGGCAACGGTGGTATGCCAGGCCTTATGTCTTGGTGTTTTGTTCCACTTGAACCAACCTAGAATGGGATCTTGTTATTTTGTTCCATGAATGGGCGCGCTAACTGCTTGTGGGAGGTTTTATGGGAGGGGGGGGGGGGGGGGGGCTCTTCATTTTTTCCTTAGACGACAGACTATGTCCTGACTACAACCTGGTTTTCTCGGTGTTATGTTATGATCCAAATTCAAGTATAAAGATAAAGGCTAACTTCTGATGAGTGGAGCGGAGAAATTTGTTTGCAAGTTAAAGAGGTCACTATATGATTTGAAACGGTCTGTATAAAAGGTTTGATTCATTTATGATAGCACATGGATTTAAGAGGTCTGCATATGATAGTTGTGTTTACATTAAATTTGTTGATGGATCACCTATATACTTGCTGTTATATGTTGATGATATGTTAATTGCTGCCAAGGGCAAGAAAGAGATCACTGCTTTAAAGGCACAGTTAAGTAGTGAGTTTGAGATGAAGGATCTTGGTGCTGCTAAGAAAATTCTAGGTATGGAGATTACCAGGGACAGAAATTCTGGTTTGTTATTTCTTAGTCAGCAGAGTTACATTAAGAAAGTTCTTCATCGTTTTAACATGCATGATGCTAAGCCAGTAAGTGCATCCATTGCTCCTCATTTCAAATTATCATCTTCTCAATGTCCTAGTACGGATGAAGATTTTGAGTATATGTCAAGAGTTCCATATTCTAGTGTTGTCGGTTCTTTAATGTATGTCATGGTGTGTTCTCAGCCTGATTTATCATTTGCAATGAGTCTGGTTAGTAGATTCATGGCTAACCCTGGTAAAGAACAACGGAAGGTTGTCCAGAATTTCCAGGTACCTTCGTGGCACTTCCAATGCTTGTTTGAAATTCGGCAGGACTGGTGATGAAGCAGCACAAGGTTGTGGAGGAGCAACTCCACCTTGCTGCTACAATGTGTACAGCACAAGTGTTGAAGGAACAGCTTCAACGTGCTGCGCTAGATATCGCTCTAGAGGCGAATGTAGGCTGATAGGGCAGCAAGAGTTCAATCCAGAACTCCTAGGGCACAAGATCTACTCCAAGATCTTAGATAAGAACAACAAATTCTATTATAGGTAGGGGTACATAGTCTGGGTGCAAAGTAGAGGTGAGGACCTCTATTTATAGGGCTTTGGGAAGCCTTCACATACTTCTACTTATAGCTGGAATACTCTAGAAAACATTATGTAAGTTTTACCATTCTACTCATAGCTACTCACAACTAGAAGACTCTAGAAAACAGTAGGTAGGATAGAAAAGAAAGGGAAAGAAATACTACACTAGAGTGGAAGCATCTAGAAGTAGCCAAACAGATCTGGCATGTGCTTTCTTTCTTCTCATCTAGTGTTCCTCATCAGGTGAGGGACTAGCTGGCTACCTGGATTCAGATTTTGCTTCCAACGATTTGGACAAGAGGATTACAAGTCATGTGTTCACTGTTGGTGGTTGTGCCGTGAGTTGGAGGGCAATTTTGCAGCCAGTAATTGCCCAATCTACCACTAAAGTTGATCAGTTGTAAATCCCCGACTTTGGTAACCTCCCTCAATATATTGAAGATTTGCTGGCTGGCACCCGTGGCTTTGCCCCCTTCGTGTTGGAGGGGTTTTCCACGTTAAATCCTTGTGTCCCTGTGTTTGATTTCGTTCTTCATCATGTTTGATTGCGTGTCGTATCTCTAACACTCGGCTTGGTTGTTCCGCATACAGTTAGAGGGTGGGTATACACCTCTTGACTGGATTATATGCAACGCGGAGCTGATCACGGGGCTATTCTTGGAATAGGAGCTAGTCACCAACCTCTCCCCACGGTTAGGACCAGATTGGGGTCACGTTCGGACTTAAGATCTTGGTTACACCTAACCAGGTGACCCCAGACTTGTCTGTTGTGTGCAGAACAGTGTTGAGTCATTTCAGAACTTATGGTTCTATCCCATCACATGGTTGCCTATAATGGGCAGCATCCAGTTGGGAAGAGCAAATGAATATGGATATTGGGTCATTGGTGCACCCCTGCAAGGTTAAATCTTTCAGAAAAGCCGTGTCCGCGGTTATGGATGACTTGGAGCTTGGTAATAGTTCATAGAACAACTTCAACCTAATAATTAAAACTTGCCAATGTGTGAGTACCTTGATTGTCTCCTCGCCATGGGGTATACGAAGGGGAGGACAAGGTAGTGTTATGTTTGCGTAGGCAGGTGAATAGGATGATTACTACTCCCTCTATAAACTTAGTGATCTAAAAGATCTTATATTAGTTTATAGAGGCAGGTGAATAGGATGATTACTACTCCCTCTATAAACTTAGTGATCTAAAAGATCTTATATTAGTTTATATTGGATTATGCTCTCTTATCTTATATCTAATAGACGTAAGTTGTAGTTGATGCTTAGTGCTTGCAGCTTCATCACTTATCCCCTTCATACCAAATTGTATTGTTAGTGCTAGTACCTTGGTGGTAAGACTTGTTGAGTACCTTTGTACTCACCCTTGTCACAACAACTTGCAAACTACTTCTACAATTGAGATGTAGATTCTGGTCGCTATTATGTTGAGTTTGATAACATCGACGAATAGAATAGTGGATCCCAGGTGACAGACTGGAACCCATGGGAGGGATCACCTGCTTACTTTCCAGCCTCTTAGGCCAATGTGGATTTTGTGTGTACTCTGACTATGCTATGTTCCGCTGTGTTAATAGTGTTGGACCAAGTGGTCTCTGATTGTAATAAATTTGATTCTTGGCACTTGTATTGCCCTATTCATATCTTTATGTCGCATCTTCTCTAGTGGTATTGTAATGATATTCAATTTGTAAAGTCCACGACATATGATAGTGCACGTATATTATGAAGTCATATGTTTCAACGGTACTATATGAGCTTCTATTCCAGATAGGGGTCGAAGAGTCTATATTTGGAATAGTACCGCATATGGGGCCTTACACATTTTGTCAACAAAATTATGAAGAGAAATATTCAAGCATATAAATGGATCGATTGCAAATTTGTAATGCAAAAGTGTTTTTCTTTGATTAAAGCAAAGTATAATAACTCAATGACAATCCTAGGATATCATTGCATTCAATGCACCACAATGCGTGTAAACTCTATGTTGGGCCATTTATAGAGGGGGGTATAGAAAGGCTGATGTTTATGTCTTCTACGAACACACATGGTAAAACACAGAGGTCGTGAAGTCAATAACAAAGCAAAAGGTGCAGAACAAGTAGCACGGAATTACCTGGATATCCAAAGAAGCCAATTTCTTACAGTTCTCTGCTACTCTCACTAAGCCTGATGAAGATATGGCAGAACACCATACTAGACTTAGTTTTTCCAGCCCTTTGCAGCCTCTGGCGAGACTAGTTAAGCCAACATCAGTTAAACAAAAGCTCTCTATCCCATCAGCACTGGGTGTCTGTTCCGATGGCAATGGGAATAAAATCCCTGCAAAACGTGGTACCCGGGACATCCTGCTACGGCTACCAGATGGGATACTGCTAATCACCTGCATCAAGAAGTAGTATTTTAGTGTATCTGTCGTATTGTGCAGCATTGATAGTCCGTGGACAAACGCTGTCCCTTGAGAAATGATCAAAATGTCATAACCCATACACACTAGGATCTGTGTATTTAAGTCATGCAAATGCAAGCCACCTACAATGTGTACAACCAGATAATAAAGATGATATATATGTGATCGCCGATAAACCAGATGCAACATTTCGTCAAACTATAGCTCTTCAAGATTTCGATCCAAGAATTAGCTGCAGGGAGCGATATTCCACACAATTCGCGAGCGCACGCACCAAAAGGCGCACATTTTGCCATCAGATCGAGGTCACTCACGTGGCGGCGCGATCTAGACGCAGGAGCGGAGACCACGGCGGCGTCGGCAGAGAGACGCTCGTCAATGGAGACGTCTGCGAGCGCCGGGAACCGCTCCACGAAGAGGCCTACCACCTCGTCCGCGTGAACCCCGGATGCCGGGAGCTTGGCGGACCGGCGCGTGGCGCGGTCGAGGCGGCGCCAGCGGCGGCAGACGAGGGCGCAGGCGTCCAGGTCAAGCTTTTCGCCGCCGACACGTCTGAGCACGTCCTCCAGGAGCTCCTCCGGGAGGGCCACGTTTATCAGGTCGGCGCCCTTCATCGCGGCGGGCGTCGCCGGAGATAAGAGCGGCCGGAGTGAGTTAGGGAATTTAAAGAAGTTAGAGGTGGTGGAGGGGAAGAGATGCCGCGGAAGTGGAAGCATTAGTGTGCACGACCGTATATGTAGTGCAGGTGACTCGTAGATTCGGATCTACCCGATTTGGTGGCACACAAATATAAGTAAGGCTACACCAAAAATATCACGTCCTAGCTGGTTTGCCCGAGTGGTTAAGGGGGAAGACTTAAGACCTTCTGCACATAAGTGCGCGTGGGTTCGAACCCCACAGCCAGCAACCCTATTTTTCTCTAATTATTATGGAATGGTTTTTCAACAAACAAAAATTTCTTATCCCTATTTTTTCTAACCCTTTTTTTCTCTAATTATTATGGAATGGTTTTTTAACAAACAAAAATCCCTTATCCCTATTTTTTCTATAACTATTGTGGAATGTTTTTTATTTTTCTCTAATTATTATGGAATGGTTTTTTAACAAACAAAAATTCCTTATCCCTATTTTTTCTAACCCTTTTTTTCTCTAATTATTATGGAATGGTTTTTTAACAAACAAAAATCCCTTATCCCTATTTTTTCTATAACTATTGTGGAATGTTTTTTATTTTTCTCTAATTATTATGGAATGGTTTTTTAACAAACAAAAATTCCTTATCCCTATTTTTTCTAACCCTTTTTTTCTCTAATTATTATGGAATGGTTTTTTAACAAACAAAAATCCCTTATCCCTATTTTTTCTATAACTATTGTGGAATGTTTTTTATTTTTCTCTAATTATTATGGAATGGTTTTTTAACAAACAAAAATTCCTTATCCCTATTTTTTCTAACCCTTTTTTTCTCTAATTATTATGGAATGGTTTTTTAACAAACAAAAATCCCTTATCCCTATTTTTTCTATAACTATTGTGGAATGTTTTTTAACAAACAAAAACCCCTAATCTCCTAGCCCTATTTTTTCTCTAATTATTGTGGAAGTGTGGAACAAGTCATTGTGTACGTGCAATGCACGTTAATTTGAAAATATATTAAGTGCATGCGGATATTAAGCATCATATTATTATTATGTGATTAGCACTATATTTGACATAAAATTAACTGCATGATAAACGTGCGCGTGGGTTCGAACCCCACAGCCAGCAACCCTATTTTTCTCTAATTATTATGGAATGGTTTTTCAACAAACAAAAATTCCTTATCCCTATTTTTTCTAACCCTATTTTTCTCTAATTATTATGGAATGGTTTTTTAACAAACAAAAATCCCTTATCCCTATTTTTTCTATAACTATTGTGGAATGTTTTTTATTTTTCTCTAATTATTATGGAATGGTTTTTTAACAAACAAAAATTCCTTATCCCTATTTTTTCTAACCCTTTTTTTCTCTAATTATTATGGAATGGTTTTTTAACAAACAAAAATCCCTTATCCCTATTTTTTCTATAACTATTGTGGAATGTTTTTTAACAAACAAAAACCCCTAATCTCCTAGCCCTATTTTTTCTCTAATTATTGTGGAAGTGTGGAACAAGTCATTGTGTACGTGCAATGCACGTTAATTTGAAAATATATTAAGTGCATGCGGATATTAAGCATCATATTATTATTATGTGATTAGCACTATATTTGACATAAAATTAACTGCATGATAAACGTGCGCGTGGGTTCGAACCCCACAGCCAGCAACCCTATTTTTCTCTAATTATTATGGAATGGTTTTTCAACAAACAAAAATTCCTTATCCCTATTTTTTCTAACCCTATTTTTCTCTAATTATTATGGAATGGTTTTTTAACAAACAAAAATCCCTTATCCCTATTTTTTCTATAACTATTGTGGAATGTTTTTTATTTTTCTCTAATTATTATGGAATGGTTTTTTAACAAACAAAAATTCCTTATCCCTATTTTTTCTAACCCTTTTTTTCTCTAATTATTATGGAATGGTTTTTTAGCAAACAAAAATCCCTTATCCCTATTTTTTCTATAACTATTGTGGAATGTTTTTTAACAAACAAAAACCCCTAATCTCCTAGCCCTATTTTTTCTCTAATTATTGTGGAAGTGTGGAACAAGTCATTGTGTACGTGCAATGCACGTTAATTTGAAAATATATTAAGTGCATGCGGATATTAAGCATCATATTATTATTATGTGATTAGCACTATATTTGACATAAAATTAACTGCATGATAAACGTGTTGAGCGCTTGACATTGAAGCAGTTTATGTCGTTGGATTGACATGATTTGATGGCCGAAATTAATTGGATCGGCCCCTTTGAGTGTTTTTATATTTTTGTGGAATGTTTTTTTAACAAACAAGAATCCCCTACCCCTATTATTTTATAATTATTGTGGAATGTTTTTTAACAAACAAAAATCCCTTACCCATATTTTTCTCTAATTATTATGGAATTTTTTTTAACAAACAAAAATCTCCTACCCCTATTTTTTCTATAATTATTGTAGAATGTTTTTTAACAAACAAAAATCCCTAATCCTCTAGCGCTATTTTTTCTCTAATTATTATGGAACAAGTCATTGTGTACGTGCAATGCACGTTAATTTGAAAATATATTAGGTGTATGCGGATATTAAGCATCATATTATGTTCATATTGTTATGTGATTAGCACTGTATTTGGCATAAAATTAACTGCACGTTAAACGTGTTGAGCGCTTGACATTGAAGCAGTTTATGTCGTTGGATTGACATGATTTGATGGCCAAAATTAATTGAACTGGTCCCTTTGAGTGTTTTTATATTGGTATAGTTGTTTTCTCTAATTTTTGTGGAATGTTTTTTAACAAACAAGAATCTCCTACCGCTATTTTTTCTATAATTATTGTGGAATGTTTTTTAACAAACAGAAATCCCTTACCCCTATTTTTCTCTAATTATTATGGAATCTTTTTAACAAAGAAAAATCCCCTACCCCTATTTTTTCTATATATTGTGGAATGTTTTTTAACAAACAAAAATCCCTAATCCCCTAGCACTATTTTTTCTCTAATTATTATGGAACAAGTCATTATGTACGTGCAATGCACGTTAATTTGGAAATATATTAAGTGCATGCGGATATTAAGCATCATATTATGTTCATGTTATTATGTGATTAGTATTATATTTGGCATGAAATTAACTGCACGCCAAACGTGTTGAGCGCTCCACATTGAAGCAGTCTATGTCGTTGGATTGACATGATTTGATGGCCGAAATTATTTGAATCGGCCCCTTTGAGTCTTTTTATATTGGAATAGATGTTTTCTCTAATTATTGTGAAATATTTTTTAACAAACAAGATTCCCCTACCCCTATTTTTTCTATAATTATTGTGGAATGTCTTTTAACAAACAAAAATCCCTAATCCCCTAGCCCTATTTTTTCTCTAATTATTGTGGAACAAGTCATTGTGTACGTGCAATGCACATTAATTTGAAAATATATTAGGTGTATGCGGATATTAAGCATCATATTATGTTCATGTTGTTATGTGATTATCACTGTATTTGGCATGAAATTAACTGCACCTTAAACGTGTTGAGCGCTTGACATTGAAGCAGTTTATGTCGTTGGATTGACATGATTTGATGGCCAAAATTAATTGAATTGGTCCCTTTGAGTGTTTTTATATTGGTATAGCTGTTTTCTCTAATTTTTGTGGAATGTTTTTTAACAAACAAGAATCTCCTACCGCTATTTTTTCTATAATTATTGTGGAATGTTTTTTAACAAACAGAAATCCCTTACCCCTATTTTTCTCTAATTATTATGATATGTTTTTAACAAAGAAAAATCCCCTACCCCTATTTTTTCTATAATTATTGTGGAATGTTTTTTAACAAACAAAAATCCCTAATCCCCTAGCCCTATTTTTTCTCTAATTATTGTGGAACAAGTCATTGTGTACGTGCAATGCACGTTAATTTGGAAATATATTAGTGCATGCGGATATTAAGCATCATATTATGTTCATGTTATTATGTGATTAGTACTATATTTGGCATGAAATTAACTGCACGCTAAACGTGTTGAGCGCTCCACATTGAAGCAGTCTATGTCGTTGGATTGACATGATTTGATGGCCGAAATTATTTGAATCGGCCCCTTTGAGTCTTTTTATATTGGTATAGATGTTTTCTCTAATTATTGTGAAATATTTTTTAACAAACAAGATTCCCCTACCCCTATTTTTTCTATAATTATTGTGGAATGTCTTTTAACAAACAAAAATCCCTAATCCCCTAGCCCTATTTTTTCTCTAATTATTGTGGAACAAGTCATTGTGTACGTGCAATGCACATTAATTTGAAAATATATTAGGTGTATGCGGATATTAAGCATCATATTATGTTCATGTTGTTATGTGATTATCACTGTATTTGGCATGAAATTAACTGCACCTTAAACGTGTTGAGCGCTTGACATTGAAGCAGTTTATGTCGTTGGATTGACATGATTTGATGGCCAAAATTAATTGAATTGGTCCCTTTGAGTGTTTTTATATTGGTATAGCTGTTTTCTCTAATTTTTGTGGAATGTTTTTTAACAAACAAGAATCTCCTACCGCTATTTTTTCTATAATTATTGTGGAATGTTTTTTAACAAACAGAAATCCCTTACCCATATTTTTCTCTAATTATTATGGAATGTTTTTAACAAAGAAAAATCCCCTACCCCTATTTTTTCTATAATTATTGTGGAATGTTTTTTAACAAACAAAAATCCCTAATCCCCTAGCCTTATTTTTTCTCTAATTATTGTGGAACAAGTCATTGTGTACGTGCAATGCACGTTAATTTGGAAATATATTAAGTGCATGCGGATATTAAGCATCATATTATGTTCATGTTATTATGTGACTAGTACTATATTTGGCATGAAATTAATTGCACGCTAAACGTGTTGAGCGCTCCACATTGAAGCAGTCTATGTCGTTGGATTAACATGATTTGATGGCCGAAATTATTTGAATCGGCCCCTTTGAGTCTTTTTATATTGGTATAGATGTTTTCTCTAATTATTGTGAAATATTTTTTAACAAACAAGATTCCCCTACCCCTATTTTTTCTATAATTATTGTGGAATGTCTTTTAACAAACAAAAATCCCTAATCCCCTAGCCCTATTTTTTCTCTAATTATTGTGGAACAAGTCATTGTGTACGTGCAATGCACGTTAATTTGAAAATATATTAGGTGTATGCGGATATTAAGCATCATATTATGTTCAAGTTGTTATGTGATTATCACTATATTTGGCATGAAATTAACTACACGTTAAACATGTTGAGCGCTTGACATTGAAGCAGTTTATGTCGTTGGATTGACATGATTTGATGGCCAAAATTAATTGAATTGGTCCCTTTGAGTGTTTTTATATTGGTATAGTTGTTTTCTCTATTTTTTGTGGAATGTTTATTAACAAACAAGAATCTCCTATCGCTATTTTTTCTATAATTATTGTGGAATGTTTTTTAACAAACAGAAATCCCTTACCCCTATTTTTCTCTAATTATTATGGAATGTTTTTAACAAAGAAAACTCCCCTACCCCTTTTTTTTCTATAATTATTGTGGAATGTTTTTTAACAAACAAAAATCCCTAATCCCCTAGCCCTATTTTTTCTTTAATTATTGTGGAACAAGTCATTGTGTACGTGCAATGCACGTTAATTTGGAAATATATTAAGTGCATGCGGATATTAAGCATCATATTATGTTCATGTTATTATGTGATTAGTACTATATTTGGCATGAAATTAACTGCACGCTAAACGTGTTGAGCGCTCCACATTGAAGCAGTCTATATCGTTGGATTGACATGATTTGATGGCCGAAATTATTTGAATCGGCCCCTTTGAGTCTTTTTATATTGGTATAGATGTTTTCTCTAATTATTGTGAAATATTTTTTAACAAACAAGATTCCCCTACCCCTATTTTTCTATAATTATTGTGGAATGTCTTTTAACAAACAAAAATCCCTAATCCCCTAGCCCTATTTTTTCTCTAATTATTGTGGAACAAGTCATTGTGTACGTGCAATGCACGTTAATTTGGAAATATATTAAGTGCATGCGGATATTAAGCATCATATTATGTTCGTATTATTATGTGATTATCACTATATTTAGCATGAAATTAACTGCACACTAAACGTGTTGAGTGCTTGACATTGAAGCTGTCTATGTCGTTGGATTGACATGATTTGATGGCCGAAATTAATTGGATCGGCCCCTTTGAGTCTTTTTATATTGGTATAGATGTTTTTTCTAATTCTTGTGGAATTTTTTTAACAAACAAGAATCCCTAATCCATTAGCTCTATTTTTTTCTCTAATTATTGTGGAATGTTTTCTCTAATTATTGTGGAATGTTTTTTAACAAACAAAAATCCCTAATCCCGACGTGGCAAGAGCATGTGTTTTTTTCTAAGGGTAGGCAAGAGCATGTGTTACTTTATTACATACTTAGTTAATTATTATGAAAATGTGCGCGTGGGTTCGAACCCCACAGCCAATAGCCCTATTTTTTCTCTAATTATTGTGAAATGTCTTTTAACAAACAAGAATCTCTAATCCCGACCAGGCGAGAACATGTGTTTTTTTTCACCAGCCCTATTTTTCTCTAATTATTGCCGAATGTTTTTCAACAAACAAGAATCCCTAATCCCTTAGCCCTATTTTTTCTCTAATTATAGTGGAATGTTTTCTCTAATTATTGTGGAATGTTTTTTAACAAACAAGTATCCATAATCCCCGATCAGGCAAGAGCATGTGTTTTTTTTCTCGGGGGTAGGCAAGAGCATGTGTTGCTTTATTACATACTTAGTTAATTATTATGGAAATGTATGAGCGGGTTCGAACCCCACAGCCAACAACCCTATTTTTTCTCTAATTATTGTGGAATGTTTTTTAACAAACAAGAATCCCTAATCCCTGACCTGGCAAGAACATGTGTTTTTGAGAGGGTAGTCTAGAACATGTGTTGCTTTATTACATACTCAGTTAACATGTGTTGCTTTGGTTTTTTCTTAATTATTATGGAATGTTTATTTTACGGGTTTGTCCAGGACATGTCTAGATGTACCTTAATTATTGCACATCTAAGTAACACTAGCAAGCATAGAAAAGAAAAGAAAAAGAAAAGGAAAATATCCACACAAATCTTCATGTGAGATCAATGATATATGACTTAGATGTGCAATACCTATATCACATCTAGATATGTTTTAGTAAAACTATTATTTTAAGACAAACAAGATAATGGAAAACAACCTCTTATTATTCATTCACCAATTGTTCAGTACCTCAGGAGCCTCTTGTAACCAACAAGAATCCTTAATAACCGACCCTGGCAAGAACATGTGTTGCTTTATTACATACTTAGTTAACATTTTTCTTTGAGGAAAGACCTTTATGGTGGGTTCGAACCCGAGAGCCAACGGCCCTACTTGTGGAATGTCTTTTTAAGACAAATAAGACAATGGGCAGTAGCCTCTTATTATTCATTCACCAATTGTTTAGTACCTCAGGAGCCTCATTTAACCAACAAGAATCCTTAATCCCCGACCCGGCAAGAACATGTGTTGCTTTATTACATACTCAGTTAACATGTAACGCCTCAAGACTGGAGCTTCAGATGCCTTCCATGTTTCCGGGTGTTGTCAGGTGATTCGTTTTGGTTCGTTGCATCATGTGCATTGCATCATGTCATCATGTCATAAGTCTTTTTGGCATCTCAACTAAATAAATGGCATGGATCTTTGATCCACTTAAATCGAGGGATATTCACTATGGTGATTACTCTTTAAAACATATTCTCCCAATGTTTTAGGGAGCTATATAAATTATATTTCAATAATTTGGAATCACCCATAACACACGTGCAGATAATCCCATGCCTTTCTGCTTCGAGTTGATCTCCAAACCTTGCCGAAAATTATTTCTTCTTTTTTTGAGGCTCCTCCAAAAGGCTCAACAGTTTTGGACCTTCAAAAACCTCACTTCATATTCAAATCATTTGGAATTAATTTCAAATGAGTTTGAATTCAACTTCAACCGCGTGCCCACTTCTATTTTGCGGGATCAAGCTCATTTTTACAAGTCCGGGGAAATTATCCCTATGCGCAAAATCCTTTCCTAACCCTCTCCTTCTTTTCCCTCTCTCGATTTTCTTTTCTGCTAAAGGAGATAAGAGAAGAGAGAAAGAGAGAAGCCCAGCCTAGGCCTAAGGCCCAGCCACCAGTCTCCCTAGGCGCCGCCTCCCTCTCCACTAGGCCCATCTCTCCCCGCTACCCACCTGGGCCTCAGAGACTCCAGCACCGACCCATAGCTAAGGCCCGAGTGAACCCTAGCCTATCTCCCTCTCGTTCCCTGCCCGATCCCCTTTCTCTCGTTCCTCCCATTTGTTTTTCTCAGCGCCGCCACCACACGCATTGAGCTCCAGGAGAGCGCCCGCGCCTCCCGATCTGTGCCCCTCCTCCCTCTGCTGCCTAGATCCCGCACCGGTCCCTCCTTCCATTGCGCCCGACCCTCTCCCTCTCATCTCCTAGCACCGCCGCACGCTTCGCACCAGGGAGAGGAGCTCCCGTGCTTGGCGCCGCCGCCTGGAGTGTCTCCATCGCCGACTCCCTCTGTCTCTGGTTCCGAGTGGCCTCGCTGCCTCGCCAACAAGAGCAGCAGCAGACCATGGCGCACCACCTCTTGCCGCCGCTGCTACCGTTCCCCTGCCAGGGCACCTTGAGCTCCTCTGTTCCTGTACCTGAGGCCCCGAGCTCCTCCAGCTCGACCTGCTACAGGCGCTCGCCGTCCTCCATGAGCAGCCAAGCCCCGCCATGGCCGCGCCCCCTGCTGTTGAGGCCCATGGACGCCGTTGCCCGCTGCTGCCCTCCTCCTTCTCCTGTGCGTTGCCGCTGTCCAAGACCACCAGGCCACCGCAACGCCATTTTTGCCTCCTCGTCAGCGCCCTGCTTCGCTGGAGCCCAGCGCCATCACCTTCCCTGCCGGTTGCATGGACGCCAAGATACCCTTTGTTTTTCCAAGACGCGACAACCAGGAACGCCCAAGGATGCCTCCGTGGAATCCACCAAGTTCCACTACCGATGAACGTTTTGGAATCGCCAAGTCAGACTACAATGCGAAGACCATGTACAACTACTGACACCCGTGGATTTCACCAAGTACTTATACCGACGACCAAGACCCTGGTTTCGACAAGTTCGCGAGTACGACCACTTCCCACGATGACCTTGTACTACTACCGTTGACGAAGACATGTGCACCACAAGCATCAAGTTCAACTACCGTCGACCGCGAAGGGTTTGGAGTCATCAAGTACCTCTCCGAAACGAACATGAATGACTACCATCGCAAGAACGGGACCGAAAGTCCGAAGACCCCAAGTACCTTGACACCGACGACATGAACGTCTACGGAAACTCGTGCAACGATATACATGTACCACTACCGTCGTTGAGATCGCGAGAACCTCTACCATCGACCCTAGAGCGTGCGAGAACGACTACTTCGACAACCGTCGCGTGAACCACTACTTCCCTCGACGTCCGAGAACGTCTACTTCCACTACTTCCTCTACACCGCTTGACCCGAATCGCTCTGATAACGCACGCTTCGAAGGTATAACCCTGAGACGACCGCCGTGAACGAATGCATGTGTGATGTATGAGATGCTCGTGCTTGCACCGTGCTCGATTTGTCGGTGCATGTTGCCCTCTTTTACCTTGTCACCGTCATGTGGGAACCCGATAACCGAGAGCACCCCACCTTCTATCGCATGTCATGCTCCCGTCGCACTTTCTTTGCACCGGGATCTCAATCGAGTTACCGGAACCGGAAGGTTGCCGTGGCACCGTTTCGTTATCGTTGCCGTGGCTCCCCTTTTCATTTCCGCCACGTTGACAAATGCTTCTTGATATGCCCTTGTCAACTTTTCTTAAAATTGCATAAAACTTGAGCATGTCATCCGCATCATGATAACAACTTCAAGATTGGTTAAAAGTGTTGTTGCACCAAATTGATAATTGCATATGGGGATTTACCGGTTTTGTTGTTTATTATATCCAGCCCCATTTAAATTGTTTAGATGGTATAGTTTGTTATGCTACACCTCTTGCCATGTTAACCAACATTTAATATTGTTGAGTACCTAACCGAGAGAGAACTAAATAATTGATGTGGTGTTCCGTCAATATAAAACTTGTTGCATATTGAGCTCCACTTAACTTGTAGTTTTGTTTGTGCCCCTTGCCATGTCATGCATATTTAAACCGGACATGCATCATACTTGGTTGTGCATCATGCCATGATTATGTGTTGGTTGTTTATTATGTTGTTTGCTTCTTTCCGGGTTGCTTCTCGCGTTAGCTTTGGTTCCGTTCCAGAGTTGTGAGGATCCGTTTGACTACGTCTGTTTGTCTTCTTCATGGACTCGTTCTTCTTCCTTGCGGGATTTCAGGCAAGATGACCATACCCTCGAAATCACTTCTATCTTTGCTTCCTAGTTGCTCGCTCTTTTGCTATGCCTATGCTGCGATACCTACCACGTGCTTATCATGCCTCCCATATTGTTAAGCCAAGCCTCTAACCCACCTTGTCCTAGCAAACCGTTGTTTGGCTATGTTACCGCTTTGCTCAGCCCCTCTTATAGCGTTGTTAGTTGCAGGTGAAGATTGGAGCTTGTTCCATGTTTGGAACATGGATATTTGTTGGGATATCACAATATCTCTTATTTAATTAATGCATCTATATACTTGGTAAAGGGTGGAAGGCTCGACCTTATGCCTAGTGTTTTATTCCACTCTTGCCACCCTAGTTTCCGTCATATCGGTGTTATGTTCCTGGATTTTGCGTTCCTCACGCGGTTGGGTTATAATGGGAACCCCTTGACAGTTCGCCTTGAATAAAACTCCTCCAGCAAGGCCCAACATTGGTTTTACCATTTTCCACCTAGCCTTTTTCTTTCCCTTGAGTCGGCCAGCTCAAGGGTCATCTTATTTTAACCCCCCCGGGCCAGTGCTTTCTCTAAGTGTTGGTCCAACTGAGCGATGTCCGAGGCTACCAGGGGCAACTCTAGGCTGGCTTACCCGACGTCTTGTCATCCGGTGTGCCCTGAGAATGAGATATGTGCAGCTCCTATCGGGATTTGTCAGCACATCTGGGTGGCTTTGCTGGTCTTGTTTTACCATTGTCGAAATGTCTTGTAACCGGGATTCCGAGTCTGATCGGGTCTTCCCGCTAGAAGGAATATCCTTCGTTGACCGTGAGAGCTTGTGATGGGCTAAGTTGGGACATCCCTGCAGGGATTTGAACTTTCGAAAGCCGTGCCCGTGGTTATGGGCAGATGGGAATTTGTTAATGTCCGGTTGTAGAAAACCTGAAGTTGACCTTAATTAAAATGCATCAACCGCGTGTGTAACCGTGATGGTCTCTTCTCGGCGGAGTCCGGGAAGTGAACACGGTGTTGGAGTAATGCTTGACGTAGGTTGTTCTAGGATCACTTCTTGATCATAGTTGTTCGACCGTGCTTTGCCTTCTCTTCTCGCTCTCTTTTGCGTATGTTAGCCACCATATATGCTAGTCGCTTGCTGCAGCTCCACCTCATACCTTTTACCTTACCCATAAGCTTAAATAGTCTTGATCGCGAGGGTGTGAGATTGCTGAGTCCCCGTGACTCACAGATACTTCCAAAACCAGTTTGCAGGTGCCGATGTTACCGAGCAGGTGATGCAACTGAGCTCCGGAGGAGCTCGATGAAGACTTTGTCCGTTATGTTGTTTCGTTCCAGTTGATCAGTAGTGGAGCCCAGTTGGGACGATCGGGGATCTGTGTAGCTTTTGGGGTAGTCTTCTTTTATTTTGGTTCCGTAGTCGGACCTTGATTGTATCTGGATGATGTAATGCTTTATTCATGTATTGTGTGAAGTGGCGATTGTAAGCCAACTATGTATCTCTTTCCCTTATGTATTACATGGGTTGTGTGAAGATTACCTCACTTGCGACATTGCTTTCAATGCGGTTATGCCTCTAAGTCGTGCTTCGACACGTGGGAGATATAGCCGCATCGAGGGCGTTACAAGTTGGTAATCAGAGCCTTCCCCGACCTTAGGAGCCCCCTGCTTGATCGAATCGCTGGCGTTATTGAGTCTAGAAAAATGTTTTGAGTCATTTAGGATTATATATATCGGAGAGTTAGGATTCTTTTTACTCCTCAGTCCCTTCGTCGCTCTGGTGAGGCATCCTGACGTAGAGTTTTGACTCTTCTCTTCTCAAATTTCACTAAAAAAATTTAGGATCACGCGGGTATCTTGGAATCGTTCCGATGGTTTTGTGACGAGAACATTGTTCTTGGTGCCTCCTGACATTTAGGGGTTGTGGCAGTGTCCCGGGGAGTTGAGCTCCGAGGTGTTGTCGTCACAATTTTATCGTTGCAGTTCTGGAATACCTGAGTTTAGTTTCGCCGACATCGAAAATCTCTTTTATGCAGTTGTTGGTGAGATAACCTCGACGCCACCCAGTACTGGGGCGGGAGTTCGGGAGTATTGCCATAACTCGTATAACGGATGCTTTTCGAAGGTTGAGGTAAACGATTTCCGAAGGTTTCTTGGTTATGTGTTGAAGGATGGATACAGCTGGATGTAGGATTTGCTAGTTTTGGGTGAGATATTATGCTTCCCCTGTATCCCCAACACCTGATTGCATAACCGGAAAGTTTCGGGAGTTTATAAGTGGGAATTCAAGTAGCTCTTAGGATATCTTTCCGACAGATGTATGATATGAAATTGGGGTTCGACGTCTAGTGGTCCGCCTATCCACGGTTGGTTTTACAGTGGTCTCGTTGTGTCTTAAAGAGTCCTTGGCTATGCCGACTCGGGGACGCTTCGTATGTCATGTGCACTGCCTTGTACATGATGGTGCTGTACGATCGAGCCCGTGTAGGCCCCACCACGAAAACTTCGGACGAAATCTCTATCATATGTTTGTTCCGGCTTATTCTGCAAGCCAATCCTTTGTTTTGTTTTGAGTTGTGGTATTCGAGTTGCTTCAAGTCAAGTGTTGATTCCATACCTTTCCTAAGCGGTGTTCTCATATTCCTATGTGAATACTAATCCTTCTGATCATCGAGATTGTCATGTCAATCCTTTTCAACCGGTGTGCTTCTCTTCAAGTGGATCCGATCATTTCAACATCCGCAAGATCTGGTATCAGTTCTTCTGAACGGTGTTTGTTTCATCTGTCTCCAAGTTGCCTTTGTTTTTCCCGCCCACCCACCTTTTTTCTTCAACGATTTAGATTTCTTAATCAAGCATCCTTTTATTCTTGTGAAGTCTCTCCATTTTCTTTTCCTTCTTGTTCTTACCCGGTGATCCTCATGAAGATTCTAACGGAGCTTCAAGTTCGTCACTCTTCACTCGTTTTCTTCTCCGGTGTATTCAAATCAAGCTTTGGTGTTGATCATATCCTTTTTCCTCGTTTCAATACCTTCTCATGCCAGTGCACCTCATATTCATTCACTTCTCGCTATTTAATTGTTCCGGAGTGCTCAAGATATCTCGAAGATTTGTGTTTTCCACTCTACATTCATTCAAGATCTTTCGAGGTTGTTATCTCATTCAAGTCATTTAATTCAACCGGTGCAACCTCTCTTTTAAATCATTTCAACGGTGTATCTTTTCAGTGGGCCCTAACCCACATGTCTTTTCCAGGATCTTACCTGACTCTTCTAATTCTCCCGAAGATATCTTTAAATTTCTTTTCGAAGTTTGACGTAAGAATGAACTGTCATCAGTCAAATGCCCTTCTCCTAGATCTTTCAATTCTTCTCATCATTGGTTCAACCTTTCTAATTTTTCATCCTGGAGTATCGCAACAAGTCACGGTGGTCTTTATTATCGTCATTCTCTGCAGTTGAAGACCGAAGAAGAATTGCTCTCAATCTTATCCATTCTCTTCAAGATTCATGATTCTAGCTTGTGGCGTCCTCTCATGATTGTTTTGGATTGTGAGAATTTCTTTTCACTCATCCGGAGCAACTCAGGAGTCTTTTCAGTTTGTTTCTCCGAAGCCCATCATCTCATATTTATTCATTCTCAGCTGTTAGCTCTCATCCTCCTAATTTTACCGGTGCATCGATCAAATATCCTCTAATCAGTGCGTAATCCCTTCGTTCACTTGTATCTAAATTCTCTCAAGTATCCTCGTTCATTTCATAATTCTTCCCGGTGTTCCTTTATCTTTCCTTCGGTCATTTTAATTCTTACAGTGGTTCATTCAAGATTCTTCTTACCTTGTTATCATATCAATTCATTTGTTGTTTTCAATCCTACCGGTGGATTTGTCGAAGACCTTCCCAAGTTTGCGCTATATCTCGCTTAATCCTTTCTACGAGAATAAGTAGTGTGTCAAATCCGTGGCTTGTCATCAATTTAATTGGTGAAGGATAAGCATAATGTAATTCTTATTCTTGTTTCATCCATATGTTAATCTTTTCTTCCGGAGTTTGTTCACGATGATTAAATTATTGGTTTCAAGTTCTCATCTTTCTTTTCCCGGAGTTCCAAGCTCTCTCAATTATCTCGTCGCGTAGCTCCATCTAAATCATTGCAAGGATTTCACCTTGTGTTTTCGACCTCTCTTTCCTTCCGTTTGATCATTTCTTTTGTTACTGGAGTTCTTCATGAAGGTTCTTTCATGATGGTTCATCAAGGATTTATATTCCTTTTCAAAGTGTTCATCTACATTCTTTTCTAAGGAGCTTAAGTTTCTTCATCTTGCAATCCGAAGTGCAATTCCTTTCTTCAATATCATTGGAGGTGGTATTATGTCATTCTTGATAATTTGAGTTCGTGTTTCATGATTCACATGTTGTTAAGAATGAGGTATTTTAAATCCATCAATCTCTTTGTTGGAGTTATCTTGGGTTATATTTCACCTAAAGCTCTTCCCTAAGGATCGTGCTAATTATGGTGCTCATAAAGGACCCAAGTTCTTCTTTATCCTTCCAGTGAACATATTTTCTCGTCTCCTTGTTCATATCAATCCAATTCTTTTTCCCGTGAGTGGCAGAATTTCATCTCATAATTTTGAGTTCTTCTCCATAAGTCCAATACAAGATTATTCTTTTCATTGTTGGTTTTCCAACAACTCCGCTCTAGCATTTGTGGTAAGCGTGATCTTACAATATCTTGTTTCCTTCCGTTCATACCATCCATTCTTTCTTTTCTTCTGGTGGCATTGTGATGTTTCTTTCTTCAGTCATCATCTCGAATGGTGAGGATCGTGTTCTTTTCGTGCTTATCCATTTAACCAGAGTGTTGTGTCCTCTGCTCAAGTTCTTTTCATCTTGTCAAGCTTCATATCACTTTTCAAACGGAGTTCTGCCCGAGATTATTCTTCTTTGATCTTTGTTTATCTCACCCAGAGTGGTTTCAATTCCTTCTTGTCCTTTGCGCTCGTCATTCTTACCTTTGCAATCTCAAGGTTCCATATTGTTCCTTGTTCCTCTTTTCCAACGGAGTGTTTTCAACTTTGTTTATCTCCATTTTATTTTTTTCTCGAAATGGCTTAACCTCTCAAGGCTCGTGGTTTCACTCGTTTGTCAAAGAAGCAACTTAGCTTTACCTCTTCTCTTTCTCTTCCGTTTTCCCTCCGGTGCCATTCTAGATCTCGGGACGAGATCCTCTCGTAGTGGTGGAGTGTTGTAATGCCCCAAGACCGGAGCTTCAGATGCCTTCCATGTTTCCGGGTGTTGTCAGGTGATTCGCTTTGGTTCGTTGCATCATGTGCATTGCATCATGTCATCATGTCATAAGTCTTTTATGCATCTCAACTAAATAAAAAGCATGGATCTTTGATCCATTTAAATCGAGGGATATTCACTATGGTGATTACTCTTTAAAACATATTCTCCCAATATTTTAGGGAGCTATATAAATTATATTCCAATAATTTGGAATCACCCATAACACACGTGCAGATAATCCCATGCCTTTCTGCTTCGAGTTGATCTCCAAACCTTGCCAGAAATTCATTCTTCTTTTTTTGAGGCTCCTCCAAAAGTCTCAACATTTTTGGACCTTCCCAAACCTCACTTCCTATTCAAATCATTTGGAATTAATTTCAAATGAGTTTGAATTCAACTTCAACCGCGTGCCCACTTCTATTTTGCGGGATCAAGCTCATTTTTACAAGTCCGGGGAAATTATCCCTATGCGCAAAATCCTTTCCTAACCCTCTCCTTCTTTTCCCTCTCTCGATTTTCTTTTCTGCTAAAGGAGATAAGATAAGAAGAGAGAGAGAGAGAGAGAGAGAGAGAGAGAGAGAGAGAGAGAAGCCCAGCCTAGGCCTAAGGCCCAGCCACCAGTCTCCCTAGGCGCCGCCTCCCTCTCCACTAGGCCCATCTCTCCCCGCTACCCACCTGGGCCTCACAGACTCCAGCCCCGGCCCATAGCTAAGGCCCGAGTGAACCCTAGCCTATCTCCCTCTCGTTCCCTGCCCGATCCCCTTTCTCTCGTTCCCTCCCATCTGTTTTTCTCAGCGCCGCCACCACACGCATTGAGCTCCAGGAGAGCGCCCGCGCCTCCCGATCCGTGCCCCTCCTCCCTCTGCTGCCTAGATCCCGCACCGGTCCCTCCTTCCATTGCGCCCGACCCTCTCCCTCTCATCTCCTAGCACCGCCGCACGCTTCGCACCAGGGAGAGGAGCTCCCGTGCTCACCGCCGCCGCCTGAGTGTCTCCATCGCCGACTCCCTTGCTCGGGGAGTGCCTCGCATGCCTCGCGAACAGAGCAGCGCAGCCATGGCGCCCACTCTGCCCTGCTACCGTTCCCCGCCGGAATTGAGCCTGCCTCTGTTCCTGTCCTGAGCCGAGCCCTCCGCGCTCGACCTGCTCCGGCTGCTCGCCGCCTCCCACGCAGCAGCCACCGCTGGCCGGCCCCCTGTTGTTGAGGCCTGCGCACGCCGTCCCGCTGCTGCCTCCTCTCTTCTCCTGGCAGTTGCGCTGTCAAGACCCCAGCACGCAACGCCAGCGCCTCCTCGTCGCGCCCTGCTTCGTGGAGCCAGCGCCATCACCTCCACCTCCGGCATGGACGCCAAGTACCCTTGCTTGCAGACGGACACGCGCCAAGGATGCCTCGTGGAATCCACCAAGTTCCGCTACCGATGAACGTTTTGGAATCGCCAAGTCAGACTACAATGCGAAGACCATGTACAACTACTGACACCCCGTGGATTTCACCAAGTACTTATACCGACGACCAAGACCCTGGTTTCGACAAGTTCGCGAGTACGACCACTTCCCACGACGACCTTGTACTACTACCGTTGACGAAGACATGTGCACCACAAGCATCAAGTTCAACTACCGTCGACCGCGAAGGGTTTGGAGTCATCAAGTACCTCCCCGAAACGAACGTGAATGACTACCGTCGCAAGAATGGGACCGGAAAGTCCAAAGACCCCAAGTACCTCGACACCGACGACATGAACGTCTACGAAAACTCATGCAACGATATACATGTACCACTACCGTCGCCGAGGTCGCGAGAACCTCTACTGTCGACCCTAGAGCGTGCGAGAACGACTACTTCGACTACCGTCGCGTGAACCACTACTTCCCTCGACGCCCGAGAACGTCTACTTCCACTACTTCCTCTACACCGCTTGACCCGAACCGCTCCGATAACGCACGCTTCGAAGGTATAACCCCAAGACGACCGCCGTGAACGAATGCATGTGTGATGTATGAGATGCTCGTGCTTGCACCGTGCTCAATTTGTCGGTGCACGTTGCCCTCTTTTACCTTGTCACCGTCATGTGGGAACCCGGTAACCGGGAGCACCCCACCTTCTATCGCATGTCATGCTCCCGTCGTACTTTCTTTGCACCGGGATCTCAATCGAGTTACCGGAACCGGAACGTTGCCGTGGCACCGTTTTGTTATCGTTGTCGTGGCTCCCCTTTTCATTTCCGCCACGTTGAAAAATGCTTCTTAATATGCCCTTGTCAACTTTTCTTAAAATTGCATAAAACTTGAGCATGTCATCCGCATCATGATAACAACTTCAAGATTGGTTAAAATTGTTGTTGCACCAAATTGATAATTGCATATGGGGATTTGCCGGTTTTGTTGTTTATTATAACCGGCCCCATTTAAATTGTCTAGATGGTATAGTTTGTTATGCTACACCTCTTGCCATGTTAACCAACATTTAATATTGTTGAGTACCTAACCGAGAGAGAACTAAATAATTGATGTGGTGTTCCGTCAATATGCAACTCGTTGCATATTGAGCTCCACTTAACTTGTAGTTTTGTTTGTGCCCCTTGCCATGCCATGCATATTTAAACCGGACATGCATCATACTTGGTTGTACATCATGCCATGATTATGTGTTGGTTGTTTATTATGTTGTTTGCTTCTTTTCGAGTTGCTTCTCATGTTAGCTTCGGTTTCGTTCCGGAGTTCTGAGGATCCGTTCGACTATGTCCGTTTGTCTTCTTCATGGACTCGTTCTTCTTCCTTGCAGGATTTCAGGCAAGATGGCCATACCCTCGAAATCACTTCTATCTTTGCTTCCTAGTTGCTCGCTCTTTTGCTATGCCTATGTTGCAATACCTACCACATGCTTATCATGCCTCCCATATTGTTAAGCCAAGCCTCTAACCCACCTTGTCCTAGCAAACCGTTTTTTGGCTATCTTACCGCTTTGCTCAGCCCCTCTTATAGCGTTGTTAGTTGCAGGTGAAGATTGGAGCTTGTTCCATGTTTGGAACATGGATATTTGTTGGGATATCATAATACCTCTTATTTAATTAATGCATCTATATACTTGGTAAAGGGTGGAAGGCTCAGCCTTATGCCTGGTGTTTTGTTCCACTCTTGCCGCCCTAGTTTCCGTCATATCGGTGTTATGTTCCCGGATTTTGCGTTCCTCACAAGGTTGGTTTATAATGGGAACCCCTTGACAATTTGCCTTGAATAAAACTCCTCCAGCAAGGCCCAACATTGGTTTTACCATTTGCCACCTAGCCTTTTTCTTTCCCTTGAGTCAGCCAGCTCAATGGTCATCTTATTTTAACCCCCCCGGGCCAATGCTTTCTCTAAGTGTTGGTCCAACTGAGCGATGTCCGAGGCTACCAGGGGCAACGCTGGGTTGGCTTACCCGACGTCTTGCTCATCCGGTGTGCCCTGAGAACGAGATATGTGCAGCTCCTATCGGGATTTGTCGGCACATCTGGGTGGCTTTGCTGGTCTTGTTTTACCATTGTCGAAATGTCTTGTAACCGGGATTCCGAGTCTGATCGGGTCTTCCCGCTAGAAGGAATATCCTTCGTTGACCGTGAGAGCTTGTGATGGGCTAAGTTGGGACACCCCCGAAGGGATTTGAACTTTCGAAAGCCGTGCCCGCGGTTATGGGCAGATGGGAATTTGTTAATGTCCGGTTGTAGAAAACCTAAAGATTATCTTAATTAAAATGCATCAACCGCGTGTGTAACCGTGATGGTCTCTTCTCGGCGGAGTCCGGGAAGTGAACACAGTGTTGGAGTAATGCTTGACGTAGGTTGTTCTAGGATCACTTCTTGATCATAGTTTGTTCGATCGTGCTTTGCCTTCTCTTCTCGCTCTCTTTTGCGATATGTTAGCCACCATATATGCTAGTCGCTTGCTGCAGCTCCACCTCATACCTTTTACCTTACCCATAAGCTTAAATAGTCTTGATCGCGAGGGTGTGAGATTGCTGAGTCCCCGTGACTCACAGATACTTCCAAAACCAGTTTGCAGGTGCCGATGTTACCGAGCAGGTGACGCAACTGAGCTCTGGAGGAGCTCGATGAAGACTTTGTCCGTTGTGTTGTTTCGTTCCGGTTGATCAGTAGTGGAGCCCAGTTGGGACGATCGGGGATCTGTGTAGCTTTTGGGGTAGTCTTCTTTTATTTTGGTTCCGTAGTCGGACCTTGATTGTATCTGGTTGATGTAATGCTTTATTCATGTAATTGTGTGAAGTGGCGATTGTAAGCCAACTATGTATCTCTTTCCCTTTATGTATTACATGGGTTGTTTGCAAAGATTACCTCACTTGCGCATTGCTTTCAATGCGGTTATGCCTCTAAGTCGTGCTTCGACACGTGGGAGATATAGCCGCATCGAGGGCGTTACATAACATGTGTTGCTTTATTTTCTTAATTATTGTGGAATGTTTATTTTAAGCTAAATAAGGCAATGGGAAACAACCTATCATTATCATTCACCAATTGTTCAGTGCCTCGGGAGCCTCATGTAATCAACAAGAATCCCAAATCTCCACTAAAAAAAGACATATTCGTGACATTTTGGCCCGAACAATTTTTTTTCCTATTATGCTTATGACACTTCTATGACAATAATTGTGACAAAAACACGTATCATCATAGATGTGGTGGGATCCTACTTCTATGACAAAAAATCATGAAAGAAAATGGGTTTTTCGTCCTGGGCGGGCTGGAGACGAAACTGCATGACATTCTTTGGGCCGTCCATGACAGAAAAAATCATGGTAGAAGCAAGGGCAAGGAAAATATCGGCAAGTTCCCGGTTACGGTGGGTGGTCAGGGTCGAGCGATGCACTGTGGTTTGCGCATTTCTCTCTTGTGCACGCGTGTGTGTGAGGCATTGGCTAACTGAAGCCGAGTGATCACACGTTACTAATCCCGAGTGATCGATCCCTTGGCTGTTAACTAAACCCGAGCGATTCATTTGCTACTGACCAAACCCGAGTGATGCCTTAGCTGTTGCTGCTAACTGAACCGAATGATTGATCACTGCTGCTGCTTACTGAAGCCGATCGAGCCCCCGTGCGAGACGTAGCCAGCCGGTGTTGGGTTGCCTCTCGATGAACAGTGGCCATTGCTACCGTGCACGCGGTACGTAGAATGAGTCGAGACGTGGTGAGTCGAGCCGGTTGGTTGGCTGTGGATGAATAGTTCCCGATGGGGAACGGGACCCCATGGTAGTAGGCCGTTACCGCTGAATGAACAAGGCCCCGAGTAGGCCGCCGCACCCCATCTGGTTGGGGTTGGATGAACAGGACCCCATGAAGGCTCTATGAACAGTAGCCGGTGGAGACTGGATGAACAGTAGCCCGTGGAGGCTGGAGGAGGTCGACGGTGGATGAATAGTAGCCCGTGGAGGCTAGAGCGAGGCAGTAGACGGTGGATGAACAGGACCCCGTTTCGACCATAGGCGCTCCAACACAAGTCTATTCCCTCCATTTTGCGGTACGCCACACCCCTCCCGATCAACAGGACCCCATTTCGACCGTAGGCACTCGAACAGAAGGTCGTTTCCTTCATTTTGCCGTACGCCAGACCCTTCCGAGTGAATAGGACCCCGTTTCGACCGTACGCGGTCGAACAGAAGGCCCATTTCCTTCCGTTCTGCGGTACGCCTGACCTCGCTTCGGCAATTCCATCCAAGCTGGTTGTGTCAGCGTTCTGGGAACGGGGGTCCCTAGACTTGCCTTACTGCGGCCCACGGCGTGGCTCCTATAGCGGCCCGGTATGGCCCATCTTCACCAACAAACACTCAAGACCCTCGCGAGGGACCAAGCCTCGCGAGGCGGACGACAAGACCTCCTCAGGGGCAACCTCGCTAGGCTGGCTCGCGAGGAGCGGAGAGATCAAGGTGAGGGGCACCTCGTGAGGTTCCCGTGACGTGAGTCATGACGACCAAGGCTAGGCGGGTGCCAGTGGGTGCAGAGCGCCAGTTGCCTCTTTGGCGCTAAGGGAGCGGGTGCAGGCGAGGAGTCCCGAGGCATCAAGCAAAGGTTTCCATATCGGTTTCCGCCCATGAACCTATGCATAGGGGTTGGCACACGTTTTCGTCATGATTCTCCAGTAGAAACTTTGGGGCACTCTTTGAGGTTCTATGTGTTGGTTGAATAGATGAATCTGAGATTGTGTGATGCATATCGTATAATCATACCCACGGATACTTGAGGTGGCATTGGAGTATCTAGGTGACATTAGGGTTTTGGTTGATTTGTGTCTTAAGGTGTTATTCTAGTACGAACTCTAGGGCTGTTTGTGACACTTATAGGAATAGCCCAACGGATTGATTGGAAAGAATAACTTTGAGGTGGTTTCGTACCCTACCATAATCTCTTCGTTCGTTCCCCGCTATTAGTTACTTTGGAGTGACTCTTTGTTGCATGTTGAGGGATAGTTATGTGATCCAATTATGTTAGTATTGTTGAGGGAACTTACACTAGCGAAAGTATGAACCCTAGGCCTTGTTTCCTAGCATTGCAATACCGTTTACGCTCACTTTTATCATTAGTTACCTTGCTGTTTTTATAATTTCAGATTACAAATACCTTTACCTACCATCCATATACCACTTGTATCACCATCTCTTCGCCGAACTAGTGCACCTATACAATTTACCATTGTATTGAGTGTGTTGGGGACACAAGATACTCTTTGTTATTTGGTTGCAGGGTTGCTTGAGAGAGACCATCTTCATCCTACGCCTCCCACGGATTGATAGACCTTAGGTCGTCCACTTGAGGAAAATTTTCTACTGTCCTACAAACCTCTGCACTTGGAGGCCCAACAACGTCCACAAGAAGAAGGTTGTGTAGTAGACATCAAGCTCTTTTCTGGCGCCGTTGCCGGGGAGGTGAGTGCTTGAAGGTATATCTTTAGATCTTGCAATCGAGTCTTTTAGTTTCTTGTTTTATCACTAGTTTAGTTTATAAAAGAAAACTATAAAAAAATGGAATTGAGTTTGTCTCATACGCTTTACCTTTTTAATATCTTTTGTGAGTATGATGGAAAGGAAAATTGTGCTCAAATGCTAGAAGAAGAATTACATAGAATGCTTGGCATAAAATATGTGAATGATGAGCATGATTGAAATGTTGTTAGTATGAATTCCTTGAATATCCATGATGCTAATGATATGCAAAGCCACAAGCTTGGGGAAGCTATGTTTGATGAAGATGATATTTTTTGTCCCCCAAGTTTTGATGAGCAAATTTATTATGATGAAAGCATGCCTCCTATATATGATGATTATTGTGATGACACGTATGCTTTAAAGAATAATAATAACAATGAAACTTGTCATCTTGATCTTAATTTTCAATCACATGATAGTTATTTTGTTGAGTTTGCTCCCACTATTATTCATGAGAAGAATTTTGCTTGTGTGGAGAGTAGTAAATTTTCTATACTTGTAGAACATGAAAAGAATGCTTTATGTGATAGTTATATTGTTGAATTCATTCATGATGCTACTGAAAATTACTATGAGGGGGGAACATATGCTTGTAGGAATTGCAATAATATCAAGTTTCCTCTCTATGTGCTTAAAATTTTGAAGTTATGCTTGTTTTACCTTCCTATGCAAGTTGATTCTTGTTCCCACAAGTTGTTTGCTCACAAAATCCCTATGCATAGAAAGTATGTTAGACTTAAATGTGCTATTCATATTCTTCATGATGCTCTCTTTATATTACAACTCTTATCTTTTATGTGAGCATCATTGAAATCATCATGCCTAGCTAGGGGCGTTAAACGATAGCGCTTGTTGGGAGGCAACCCAATTTTATTTTTATTCCTTTCTTTTTGCTCCTGTTTAGTAATAAATAATTTATCTAGCCTCTGTTTTGGTTGTGTTTTTTTGTGTCTAATTAGTATTTGTGCCAAGTAGAACCATTGGGAAGACTTGGGGAAAGTCTTGTTGAACTTGCTGTAAAAAAACAGAAACTTTAGCGCTCACGAGAATTGCTGCCATTTTTATTTGGAGAGTGATATTTAGTTAATTATTTTTGCAGATGATTAATAGATAAATTACTCAGGTACATCAATTTATTTGTGAATTTTATGAGTTCCAGAAGTATACGTTTGATCCAGATTACTACAGACTGTTCTGTTTTTGACAGATTCTGTTTCCATTGTGTTGTTTACTTATTTTGATGAATCTATGGCTAGTAAAAGAGTTTATAAACCATAGAGAAGTTGTAATACAGTAGGTTAAACACTAATATAAATAAATAATTAGTTCATTACAGTACCTTGAAGTGGTGATTTACTTTCTTATACTAACGGAACTTACGAGTTTTCTGTTAAGTTTTGTGTTGTGAAGTTTTCAAGTTTTGGGTAAGGATTTGATGGACTATGGAATAAGGAGTAGCAAGAGCCTAATATTGGGGATGCCCAAGGCACCCCAAGGTAATATTCAAGGATAGCCAAGAGCCTAAGCTTGGGGATGCCCCGGAAGGCATCCCCTCTTTCATCTTCGTTCATCGGTAACTTTACTTGGTATTTTTATTCACCACATGATATGTGTTTTGCTTGGAGCGTCAATTTATTTTGTTAATATTTGCTTTCTGTTATTTATAACAATGTTTTGCATCTTTTATTTCAATAAAAGTGGCATTGATAGCCTTTAGTATGCCTATGTTACGAGTATACATGTTGCTGTTTGAAAACAGAAAGTTTACCGCTGTTGCAATAATTCCCTAGAAAAGTCAGAAGGTGATAAAATGTTGAAACCTTTTTCATATTAATCTATGTTAAATTTACTACAGTGTGAATTTTCTTTCATAATTTTTGGAGCTAGGGAAGTATGGATGTTGCTGCATTCTTTATAGACTGTCCTGTTTAGGCAGATTGCTGTTATGTTTGCATTGTTTGCATATGTTTGCTTCTTTAATGATTCTATTTGAGGATAGGACTATTAAATATCCAGAGGCATTTAGTATGCAATGTTGAATAATAATTTTAGTGATTTGCTACAGTAGAGTATGATAAGGTTTTTGCAATGGTTTATACTAATCTCACGAGTCCTTGTTGAGTTTTGTGTGGATGAAGCTTTTGAGATTTAGGGAGACCGTGATATGAGAGGAATTAAGGAGACACAAAAGCTCAAGCTTGGGGATTCCCAAGGCATCCCAAGATAATATTTCAGGAAGTCTCAAGCATCTAAGCTTGGGGATGCCCCAGTTGGCATCCCACCTTTCTTCTTCAACAACTATCGGTTAGTATCGGTTGATCCTAAGTTTTTGCTTCTTCACATGATGTTTGCTATTCTTAGATGCCATTTTATTCTGCTTTGCTTGCTGTTTGAATAAAATACCAAGATCTGAAATTATTAAATGTTAGAGAGTCTTCACATAGTTGCATAATTATTCAACTACTCATTGATCTTCACTTATATCTTTCGGAGTAGTTTATTGTTTGCTCTAGTACTTCACTTATATCTTTTAGAGCATGGTGGTAGTTTTATTTTGAAGAAATAGATGAACTCTCATGCTTCACTTATATTATTTTGAGAGTCTTGATAGCATGGTAATTTTCTTAAAATCCTAATATGCTAGGTATACAAGATTAGTAATAAAACTTTCTTATGAGTGTATTGAATACTAAGAGAAGTTTGATGCTTGATGATTGTTTTGAGATATGGAGGTAATAATATCAAAGTTGTGCTAGTTGAGTAGTTGTGAATTTGAGGAATACTTGTGTTGAAGTTTGCAAGTCCCGTAGCATGCACGTATGGTAAACGTTATGCAACAAATTTGAAACATGAGGTGTTATTTGATTGTCTTCCTTATGAGTGGCGGTCGGGGACGAGCGGTGGTCTTTTCCTACCAATCTATCCCCCTAGGAGCATGCGCGTAGTGCCGAGGTTTTTGATGACTTGTAGATTTTTGCAATAAGTATGTGAGTTCTTTATGACTAATGTTGAGTCCATGGATTATACGCACTCTCACCCTTCCATCCTTGCTAGCCTCTTCGGTACCGTGCATTGCCCTTTCTCACATTGAGAGTTGGTGCAAACTTCGCCGGTGCATCCAAACCCCGTGATATGATATGCTCTATCACACATAAACCTCCTTATATCTTCCTCAAAACAGCCACCATACCTACCTATTATGGCATTTCCATAGCCATTCCAAGATATATTGCCATGCAACTTTCCATCATTCCGTTCATCATGACACATTCATCATTGTCATATTGCTTAGCATGATCATGTAGTTGACATAGTATTTGTGGCAAAGCCACCGTTCATAATTCTTTCATACATGTCACTCTTGGTTCATTGCATATCCCAGTACACCGCTGGAGGCATTTATATAGAGTCATCTTTCTTCTAGTATCGAGTTGTAAATAAAGAGAAGTGTGATGATCATCATTATTAGAGCATTGTCCCAAGTGAGGAATAAATAAAAAGAAGAGAGGGAAAGGCCATAAAAAAAGAGAAAGGCCCCAAAAAAGAGAAAGGCCATAAAAAGAAGGCCCAAAAAAATGAGAGAAAAAGAGAGAAGGGACAATGTTACTATCCTTTTACCACACTTGTGCTTCAAAGTAGCACCATGAACTTCATAGTAGAGAGTCTCTCATGTTATCTCTTTCATATACTAGTGGGAATTTTTCATTATAGAACTTGGCTTGTATATTCCAACAATGGGCCTCCTCAAGTGCCCTAGGTCTTCGTGAGCAAGCAAGTTGGATGCACACCCACTAGTTTCTTTTGTTGAGCTTTCATACATTTATAGCTCTAGTGCATCCGTAGCATGGCAATCCCTACTCCTTGCATTAACATCAATCGGTGGGCATCTCCATAGCTCATTGATTGGCCTCATTGATGTGAGACTTTCTCCTTTTTGTCTTCTTCACATAACCCCCTCATTATTCTATTACACCCATAGTGCTATATACATGGCTCGCGCTCATGTATTGCGTGAAAGTTTATAGGTTTGAGATTACTAAAGTACGAAACAATTGCTTGGCTTGTCATCGGGGTTGTGCATGATGAGAGCATTCTTGTGTGACGAAAATGAAACATGACTAAACTATATGATTTTGTAGGGATGAAATTTCTTTGGCCATGTTATTTTGAGAAGACATAATTGCTTAGTTAGTATGCTTGAAGTATTATCATTTTTATGTCAATATGAACCTTTGTCTTGAATCTTTCGGATCTGAATATTCATACCACAATTAAGAAGAATTACATTGAAATTATGCCAAGTAGCACTCCGCATCAAAAATTCTGTTTTTATCATTTACCTACTCGAGGACGAGCAGGAATTAAGCTTGCGGATGCTAATACGTCTCCAACGTATCTATAATTTTTGATTGCTCCATGCTATATTATCTACTGTTTTGGATGTTTATGGGCTTTATTATACACTTTTATATCATTTTTGGGACTAACCTATTAACCCAGAGCCCAGTGCCAGTTTCTGTTTTTACCCTGTTTTAGGGTTTCGAAGAAAAGGAAAATCAAACGGAGTC
The DNA here is from genome assembly GCF_018294505.1 of Triticum aestivum. Taxonomy (NCBI): domain Eukaryota; kingdom Viridiplantae; phylum Streptophyta; class Magnoliopsida; order Poales; family Poaceae; genus Triticum; species Triticum aestivum. Next base: position 229,160,150 of record NC_057803.1, read on the forward strand.
CAATTGACCTGAAACTTCACGAAACTCATTTTTGGAAGGAAAGAAGCCCAGAAGACTTGGAGTGCACGTCGGGGGATCTGCGAGGAGGTCATGAGGCAGGGGGGCGCGCCCACCCCCTGGGCGCGCCCTCCACCCTCTTGAGCCCTTCGTGGCCCCCCTGACGTACTGCTTCCGCCTATATATCTCCATATACCCTAAAAACATCCGTGCGCACAATAGATCGGGAGTTCCGCCGCCAGAAGCCTCCGTAGCCACCAAAAACCAATCTAGACCCGTTCCGGCACCCTGCCGGAGGGGGCAATCCTTCTACGGTGGACATCTTCATCATCCCCGTGCTCTCCATGACGAGGAGGGAGTAGTTCTCCCTCGGGGTTGAGGGTATGTACCAGTAGCTATGTGTTTGATCTCTCTCTCTCTCTCTCTCTCTCGTGTTCTTGAGATGATACAATCTTGATGTATCGCGAGCTTTGCTATTATATTTGGATCCTATGATGTTTCTTCCCCCCTCTACTCTCTTGTAATGAATTGAGTTTCCCCTTTGAAGTTATCTTATCGGATTGAGTCTTTAAAGATTTGAGAACACTTGATGTATGTCTTGCCGTGGATATCTGTGGTTACAATGGGATATCACGTGATTCACTCGATATATGTTTTGGTGATCAACTTGCGGGTTCCGCCCATGAATCTATGCATAGGGGTTGGCACACGTTTTCGTCGTGATTCTCCGGTAGAAACTTTGGGGCACTCTTTGAGGTTCTATGTGTTGGTTGAATAGATGAATCTGAGATTGTGTGATGCATATCATATAATCATTCCCACGAATACTTGAGGTGACATTGGAGTATCTAGGTGACATTAGGGTTTTGGTTGATTTGTGTCTTAAGGTGTTATTCTAGTACGAACTCTAGGGCTGTTTGTGACACTTATAGGAATAGCCCAATGGATTGATTGGAAAGAATAACTTTGAGGTGGTTTCGTACCCTACCATAATCTCTTCGTTCGTTCCCCGCTATTAGTTACTTTGGAGTGACTCTTTGTTGCATGTTGAGGGATAGTTATGTGATCCAATTATGTTAGTATTGTTGAGGGAACTTACACTAGCGAAAGTATGAACCCTGGGCCTTGTTTCCTAGCATTGCAATACCATTTACGCTCACTTTTATCATTAGTTACCTTGCTGTTTTTATAATTTCAGATTACAAATACCTTTACCTACCATCCATATACCACTTGTATCACCATCTCTTCGCCGAACTAGTGCACCTATACAATTTACCATTGTATTGAGTGTGTTGGGGACACAAGAGACTCTTTGTTATTTGGTTGCAGGGTTGCTTGAGAGATACCATCTTCATCCTACGCCTCCCACGGATTGATAAACCTTAGGTCATCCACTTGAGGGAAATTTGCTACTGTCCTACAAACCTCTGCACTTGGAGGCCCAACAACGTCTACAAGAAGAAGGTTGTGTAGTAGACATCAGTGATCCCTCTTCTGATGGCTATCATTTGTTGACAAAGTTGTCCACGCTGCACCAAGAGAACCAACACGGTGGACGACGACGAGGGCTAGGGAGGGAGCGACCCAGAGCTAGCGAAGACACGGATGCCCACACGGAGGGGAGTATGAGGGTTCACTGGTTCGGCTGCGGTGTGAGACTGCCATCACCGGAGAATAATAGGAGATGTTGGTGAGTGGAGGAATGACCTGGACGATGATGGGAGTAGGGTGGGCTGGTGAGGCCTGCGCGGCAGCATTGCCGGCCACGGGAGGCGGTAGTAGGCAGTACCGCCAGCGGTGGTTATGGCAACTGAAGCAAGAATGTCTGAGATTGAATAAGCACGACATCCATTGGATGGACATCAAACGGCCACTGCTGCTAGAATCGTGTGTTGACCATAAGTTGACTAAGCCTTGCTTACTCGTCAACTTAGTAGGCCCACAAGTGAGCATCACATGTGTGGCACAGAGCATATAGCCCATTTGCGATTCGTAATAATTTATAGCCCATTTTTTAATTATAATGGAATTTTGTGCAACTCATTTACTATTTATTAACAATACAACCCATTTTGATGGGATCCGAAATATTTTTTATCCTGAAATTTTGAGTCAGTTAAATCTAATTTCAAAATAAATTTATATTAGGTAAAAATCCAACAAATCTTGGACGCGCAACAAGTAATTAAATTAGAATTTTCAAAATCCAAAAAACTTAATTTGGAAACTAATTACCTGTTTGGTGCGTTTTTTATATTTACAGCCTATTTTCTATAATTACATCCCATTTATTATTTCTTAAAGCCCATTTTCTTGGCAAGCGTAATGCATCCCTCCTAGGAAAGATTTGCAGCCCAGCGGGGTGGAGAATAACAAGTTGGGCTGGGTTGGGTATTCCTCGAAAAAATTATAGCTGGGCTAGCCATTTTCACCTTGAAAATTAATATCTGGGTTGGACATTTGGTCGACATAAAATAATAGCATGGTCTAGACGGTCCACAACCCTCCTAGTTGATACCCTGCTCCTCTGAACAACAACAAAAACACCACTCAAAAAAATTGGTCACCCCTAAAAACAAATACCGCTCGAGGTGCTGGGTCCCAGTTGTCGGCCGCTCCTTCCGCAATTCTCTCGTTTATTGACTATATACTGCTCGAGCAGCTGTGATGTCAGGAAATCAGGAGGAAGCAATTTTTTTATAGTTGTAATAAGGAGGCACTTGTGTACGTATGGCTATGGCCCTGGTGGGTCCCTACTGTCATCCTGTCCACGTAAACTCATCTCCTGATTCCTCATGTTCATTGATCATCTTGACAACGCGAGACTGAAGCGCCGTGGCAAGGAAAACAACTCGAAGGACGACAGAGAGGGCCTCACGCGCTCTACAGATGGTGTGATACAGCGCCCACTGCTCATTCAGAAAGCCATGATCATCAGGCCACATGTCTGTGACGACATTGTCATTCGCTTGTTCGCCGGCCATTTGTCCCTCCGCGAGCTGGTGCTCATTGAGGAGATAGAGGTTGTAGCACTGGTCCTCCTACGCTTGCCGGAATGCCAATTCAGGCGATGCTGGTAGCTCTTCCACCATTAGGGCGTTGAAGTGCGGCCGCACATGCTCTATGGTGAAAACGACATGAACTGGCTTGGGCAGTGATGTTGACTCCTGCTCAGAAGCCTTGTGCATCGTCTAGTTGTCGTAACTGAGCTCAATGAGCTCACTAGCGAGCTAGCATGTCCCGCTGCTGGATCGGACCGCTTCCAAGCACGAGACTGACCACTCTATCCCACCCAGACCCCCTCCCTCTCCCTCGCTCCCCCCGTAACTGTCAGCGCCGCCCGTGCCGCTTCCTGGTGCAGGCGACTACTACGTGTTAAAACGACACAATTGCCGTCCATCCGTCAGTCTGCCACCCACATTAATGATATGCGGTTGCCGAGGCGGCTACTCCGGCGCCACCCATCCGTCCCTCTGCCGCCCACCATTGCTATATAAACTGCCGCGCCAGCCATAGCCGCAGTCATCCTCCTCCGTTCCCTTTCTCCTCTACCCACCACTCCTACCATGGCTTTCTCGCACTCCAACGCTCTCCGGGACAGGCGGACCACAGACCAAAAGAAGGAGATGGCAGCCATTGCTATCGCCTGGCTGGCCTGCAGGCAGCGGGAGGACAATGACGTCCTAATGGAGAACGTGGTCATCGACAAGCCAGCGCCAACCCCCTTGATAACCCACAAGTATAGGGGATCGTTTGTAGCCTCTTTCGATAAATAAGAGTGTCGAACCCAATGAGGAGCTAAAGGTAGAACAAATATTCCCTCAAGTTCTATCGACCACCGATACAACTCTACACACACTTGATGTCTACTTTACCTAAGACAAGTATGAAACTATTTTGCAAGAATAAAACTACGAGTGCTTTGTGAGAATAAAACTATGAATAAATTGCAAGGTAATAAAAGTAGATAGCTTTACTCAACAAAAAAGCCATTTGTCCCTAGGCAATCGATATCTAGACCGGTAATTATTCATGCAATTTTATATGAGGGAGAGGCATGAGCTAACATACATTCTCTACTTGGATCATATGCACTTATGATTGGTACTATAGCAAGCATCCGCAACTAGCAAATATCATTAAGGTAAAACCTAACCATAGCATTAAGTATTAAGTCCGCTTACTCGGGTTTGTGTATTCTGTCACCGATGCCACTCACTATAAGTGAATTATGAACGTATTTCAACACCCTACAGCAGGTATCCGTCACGTTTGCCGACACGAAGGGCACTGTAGGACAACACCATAATAAAATATACACTCAGACCAACCATGATCGTCGATTAGCCCATAGGACATAATGGATCTACTCAAACATCATAAGATAGCCATTGATCATTGGGAAATAATATATAGCATTGAGCACCATGTTTAAGTAGAGATTACAGCGGGGAGAAGCAGTGTTACACTACTGCATAGAGGGGGAGAGAGTTGGTGTTGACGGTAGCAAGATCGTTGATGTAGATTGTCATCATGATCCTTGCCCCGGTGGCACACCGGCGCCACCGGTAGAGAGGGGGAGAGAGCCCCCCTCCTTCTTCTTCTTCATTGGCCTCCCCCTAGATGGGAGGAGAGTGAGGGAGCCCCTCCAAGATTGGATCTCCCTCTCTGTTCTCTTCTGTTTCGCGTTCCCCAGATCTGGTCGAAAACCATTTCTTAAATATCCGGAGATCCGTAACTCCGATTGCGTTGAGATTTTAACACATTTTTTCCTGGAAATAAGCTTCCTTGTGCCCAAAGTAGAGATCCAACCGACGTTCGAGGAGGGCACAAGACACCTGGGAGCGCCCTGGTGCATATTGGGAGTTGTGGGCCCCAGTTGCATTGATTCCACCTCCCAAAAATCACAAATATTCCAAAATAATTCTCCATAAATTTTTATCGCAGTTGGACTTCGTTTGATATGGATATTCTGCGAAGCAAAAAATAAGAACTGACACTGGGCACTGGATCAATAGGTTAGTCCAATAAATCATATAAAATATTGCCAAAAGTATATAAAAGCTATATAATAATGGCATGAAACAATCAAAAATTGTAGATACGACGAAGACGTATTAGCGTCCCCAAGCTTAATTCCCACTCGTCCTCGAGTAGGTAAATGATAAAAATAATAATTTTTGATGTCGAATGCTACCTAGCATAATCTTGATCATATATCTAATCATGGCATGAATATTAAGACACGAATGATTCAATGCAATAGTCTATAATTTGACATGAAGACATCAATACTCAGGCATCCCAACAAACAATCGTGTCTTTCAAAATATCAACGCTAAAGAAAGCTTGTCACATCCCTAGCTAGTCACTGCTTGTCCTTGCATCAATCTTCTTGCATCATGTTTAAAATTATGAAAGTTGAATTGGGGAAAGTGGAAAGCCTCAGAAATCATTTCTAAAAATGATCAACATTAAAAAAATTGCTTCAAATAAACCTGTCGGTGTACTAGAGTAGGGGTACCCTAGTACCCCGAACTTGTGCACGGGCGGTCGCAGCATCCCGCGGCAAGGCTTGCCGGGTGACCGCCAAGACCCTCCGTGGTTCCCTTGGAGACCATTCAAGAACAAAGTACTCAAACCAAGGCCCCGGCAAGAGGAGCTTGCCGGGAAGGCCAACCAAGGCCCCGGCAAGAGGAGCTTGCCGGGAAGGCCAACCCAGGCCCCGGCAAGAGGATCTTGCCGGGAAGAGACAAGACCCCGGCAAGAGGAGCTTGCCGGGAAGGCCACTCAAGGCATACCAAGAAAGCTTGCTGCGACGCGTCCTGCGTCCCGGCAAGGCCCGGTGAGCAACAAGCTCCCAAACACGACAAGACGACGACCCCGGCAAGGTACTCGCCGGGAGCCCGCTGCCACTCTGTACCCGCGCTCCAGCACACCTGCTAACGTGTCGCTCTAGGACTCTCCCAAGCACACATGGCAGGAGGCCGCGCAGCTAGGGGTGCGCGGTGGCAAGCGGAGATGAAGAGAAGGCCATCGTGGCAAACGGTGGCGCTCCTAACGGTCACTTTTTGCACTGTTTAGGCAACTCAGACGGGCATTCAATGACCTTGTCCCCTGCCGTCAGAGTTAGGTAGGGTGCACTGTATCCACAGTAGCGGTAGGTGCACCTACCGCATCCTTTTCCATTTTACCCTTCTAGTCTACGTTGCCACCTGTCGGTGACCCCTTGAAAGTATAAAAGGAGGCCCAAGCGCAACGTAGAACGGGTTCGGCTCATTCGAAACACCAGGAACACTCCCACGCTCAGTCTGATAGCATCCATCGCTCCTGAGCAAGAATTCAATACACACAAACAAGCATCAGTAGGGTTTTACGCATCCGTGCGGCCTGAAGCTGGGTAAAAACTGCTCGCGTGTACCGCCTCGATCCGCTCTTTGTGCGGCCTCCGCCCCCCTCCGAACCGAAAGAGGCCCTGTCCCCATAGGTGTTGGTGGATCAGCCTCCCCGACATCTCTGGCGCGCCAGGTAGGGGGCGTCGAGATTGTGTGAATCCGATCCGGCGTTCACACGAGCTAGATCTTCATCTTCTTCATCGACATGCCACCCAAAAAGAAGACTTCGGCGGCAGCCGTTCCGTCCTCGTCAAGGCTCAGCTGTTCTTCTTCGTCATGACTCCTAAGAAGCAGGCGACCAAAAGAACGACGCCAGTGCGGCAACAGAAAAGCTAAGTCATGCGAAACTTTAGATATTTCCTTTCTATATAAGGTTATCCACCTCGGAGATCTCGTTCTTTGTATGGAAAACCTGTACGCGGAGGAACCAACTCGTAGCTAGTTGCGCCTTTACTTTGTTTCGAGTCCGCTCAACAACTTAAGTGAGCTGCTAGCGCCCTTACTTTGCTTCGAGTCCGCTCAGCAACTTAAGTGAGCCGCTAGCGCCCTTACTTTGTTTCGAGTCCGCTCAACAACTTAAGTGAGCTGCGACTAGTTGCGACAAGGTTGCTTGTCGGTAGCGACCCCGCCAGCAGGCTGCTGAAGTTCCGCACTCGGCGCTCGCGGCAAAGGTGCCTGCGCCGACAAGTTCCCTAAAAGCGTAGGGTGGACGTACAAAGAGAGGTTGAACAGGAAGATACCATGCACTATTTATTTGAGATTTCTGCATAGACCTGTATGCCAAGGAACCTTCTCGGGGCTAGTTGCGCTCCATGTTGCCTCGAGTCCGCTCGGCAACTTGTGCGGTTGCGCTAGGGCCAAGAAGGTAAACCTTTCCGGGAGGCGACGTTCCCGAATAGCCACTAAGGGCCCGTTCCCTCAAGCGCTGCTGGCTGGATCATACGCACCGGAAAGCATTCCAGCAGGCATAGGGAATATGTAGCAGAAGTCAAAATTTGCAAGTGAGTTAAGTGCACTTCAGATGCTAATCACTTGTCATGTTTAAACGCAGTTATGGCCTGGGGGCTGGCAACGCCCTTAAGACCAATCTTCTTGGTGTCAAGAACGACGAAGTTCTTCGCCATAAGCCTTCTCGGCAACAAGCTTGCCGGAAGCCGGCATTGAGAACGTCAAAGTTCTCTGCTGAAGATAAAAGCCTTCTCGGCAACAAGCTTGCCGGAAGCCGGCATTGAGAACGTCAAAGTTCTCTGCTGAAGATAAAAGCCTTCTCGGCAACAAGCTTGCCGGAAGCCGGCATTGAGAACGTCAAAGTTCTCTGCTGAAGATAAAAGCCTTCTCGGCAACAAGCTTGCCGGAAGCCGGCATCGAGAACGTCAAAGTTCTCTGCTGAAGATAAAAGCCTTCTCAGCAACAAGCTTGCCGGAAGCCGGCATTGAGAACGTCAAAGTTCTCTGCTGAAGATAAAAGCCTTCTTGACAACAAGCTTGCCGGAAGCCGGCATTGAGAACGTCAAAGTTCTCTGCTGAAGATAAAAGCCTTCTCGGCAACAAGCTTGCCGGAAGCCGGCATTGAGAACGTCAAAGTTCTCTGCTGAAGATAAAAGCCTTCTCGGCAACAAGCTTGCCGGAAGCCGACATCGAGAACGCCAAAGTTCTCTGCTGAAGATAAAAGCCTGGCAAGAAAGTTTCTCCTTGCCGGGAAGCAGACGACAGAAAAGCTAAGTTGCTAAAGCTCGAGCAATCAGTTTTTTAAGATTTTGAGTTATTTTCCTTGAACGACCGTGCTTTGTATGGAAAACCTGTGCGCGGAGGAACCAACTCGTAGCTAGCTGCGCCCTTACTTTGTTTCGAGTCCGCTCAACAACTTAAGTGAGCTGCTAGCGCCCTTACTTTGCTTCGAGTCCACTCAACAACTTAAGTGAGCCGCTAGCGCCCTTACTTTGTTTCGAGTCCGCTCAACAACTTAAGTGAGCTGCAACTAGTTGCGACAAGGTTGCTTGTTGGTAGCGACCCCGCCAGCAGGCTGCTGAAGTTCCGCACTCGGCGCTCGCGGCAAGGGTGCCTGCACCGGCAAGTTTCCCTAGAAAGCGTAGGGCAGAACCATACAAAGCCAAGAGTCGAGTAAAGGAAGTAACACATCATTTTTTTGCCTAAGATAGAGTTATATTACAAAAATAACTTGTCGCGCCTTTAATAAAGTGTTCCCATGACATGACTGGCAGCAACAAGAAAAGAAGAAAATGGACGGCCTAATCTACGCGACCGTCGTCAACCCTTTTGACCTCGTTCACCCTGTCCACAATGGGTGCGACGAGGGCCTTGAGTGCGTCAAGATCAGCGTCCGCCAGCAGCCTCTTGAGGACGTTGGTGAGGTTGAGGCCCGGATTGCGGAAGGCCACCTTCACCAGCACCTTCTCTAGAACTCCGGCACAAATCGAGCGTGACTCGTCGGCCAACTGCTTTGGGATCCGTTCCCGGAGTTGCTGGAGCGCCGCCGCCACGCCTTTGAAGAACAGAGTGAGCTTGGCGCTGGGTTGGAGTTCCTCTTCGGAAGAGTACCCGAAGCCTTCCACCCCGAGGTTATAGCATGCATGCTAGAGGTCGAGTGTCCGTCCTTTTGCTTCTCTTTCGTTCGCAGGGCTCGCATATCCTGGCCAGACTGCTTGAGGATGAAAAGGAGAAGAAGGGCGCGCCGGCACCTGGGCCCCGGCAAGCCAGTATCGCTGGGGGCTGCGAGTGCCAAAAATCGTCCACGGCAAACCAGACTTGCTGGGGGCTGCAATATCAGATAAGTCTTTCATCCCTCATCATGCATCCTCTTATGGACTGGGGAATGCGAAACCGCGTTTCTTCCCGAAAACTGCCGTGCTCCCTCAACTCTAGGCCCTGGGGCTCGTTCCCGGGGCCAAGTTTGGTCGTAGTCGCGGCAGCAAAGGGATGAAACGAGGAGACCGCACCCACCTCGTTCCCGCCTCCGTCAAAGGCGTGAGAAAGGTCGAGCGACGTGGGAAGGCGGCAGGGCCTGTTGCCGGGAGATGAAATGTCTGTCCGAGGGATACCAAGGATTTGCTCCTTGGCGTGGGTTCAACTCGCGAGACAAACAACCCGGCAAGCATCCCCTTTTCATTAAAAAACATCCCACTCAGGTACAGTCCATAGAGGATGAAAAACATGAAAGAGAGGATTACAAGTTTTAGATACAGCTGAGGCCCGAAGGCTTACAAATTAAAAAGATAAGATGCCCGTAATCCCTTTCCTGTCCCTCTCTTCAGGAGGCAGGTCAAGGAGGCGAAAAGGGCAAAAGGAGCGAGGTGGGGGCTCGGCTGCCCCGCTCAGCGAATCAAGGCACGGGAAGAGCAGGGAGTCGGGGCCAACCCGCTGCCTCTGCTCGCGACGGCCCAGTTTCCCACTTCCACCGTCCGCGACCCCAAGCGCATGGGAGCCGCGTGGCGGGGATGTAGAACCAAGGCGACGGATGAGGCGGCCTTGCTCCGCCTCGTGATCGCGGGGAGTGGACGTCCCGAAAACCGTGCACCGGCCCCGTCCAGTAAATGCACCACGCCCCCACGCCTACCTCCGTTTAGGGAGGAGGGCGTGAACCGTCCCCATCATCGTGGCCTGACGCATGCTCGAGGGGCTTAGCCCCGCGCACGCCGCCCGCGTCACCCATGACGCCGCGTTTGACGCGTGCCGTTCTGGGCGTGCGCGGTGGGAGCGGGGAGATATGCGGCGTGACCTAGGCCGCGCGTGCCCGTGCACTGTTTTGGGCCTGGCCCAACAGCGCTCGGCACCGTGTCTGGCCCAGGCTCGGGGGCTCCTGTCGGCGTACTAGAGTAGGGGTACCCTAGTACCCCGAACTTGTGCACGGGCGGTCGCAGCATCCCGCGGCAACGCTTGCCGGGTGACCGCCAAGACCCTCCGTGGTTCCCTTGGAGACCATTCAAGAACAAAGTACTCAAACCAAGGCCCCGGCAAGAGGAGCTTGCCGGGAAGGCCAACCAAGGCCCCGGCAAGAGGAGCTTGCCGGGAAGGCCAACCCAGGCCCCGGCAAGAGGATCTTGCCGGGAAGAGACAAGACCCCGGCAAGAGGAGCTTGCCGGGAAGGCCACTCAAGGCATACCAAGAAAGCTTGCCGCGACGCGTCCTGCGTCCCGGCAAGGCCCGGTGAGCAACAAGCTCCCAAACACGACAAGACGACGACCCCGACAAGGTACTCGCCGGGAGCCCGCTACCACTCTGTACCCGCGCTCCAGCACACCTGCTAACGTGTTGCTCTAGGACTCTCCCAAGCACACGTGGCAGGAGGTCGCGCAGCTAGGGGTGCACGGTGGCAAGCGGAGATGAAGAGAAGGCCATCGTGGCAAACGGTGGCGCTCCTAACGGTCACTTTTTGCACTGTTTAGGCAACTCAGACGGGCATTCAGTGACCTTGTCCCCTGCCGTCAGAGTTAGGTAGGGTGCACTGTATCCACTGTAGCGGTAGGTGCACCTACCGCATCCTTTTCCATTTTTACCCTTCTAGTCTACGTTGCCACCTGTCGGTGACCCCTTGAAAGTATAAAAGGAGGCCCAAGCGCAACGTAGAAGGGGTTCGGCTCATTCGAAACACCAGGAACACTCCCACGCTCAGTCTGATAGCGTCCATCGCTCCTGAGCAAGAATTCAATACACACAAACAAGCAGCAGTAGGGTTTTACGCATCCGTGCGGCCCGAAGCTGGGTAAAAACTGCTCGCGTGTACCGCCTCGATCCGCTCTTTGTGCGGCCTCCGCCCCCTCCGAACCGAAAGGGGCCCTGTCCCCATAGGTGTTGGTGGATCAGCCTCCCCGACAAAACCCAAGAAAATGTTCCTGTTCATTTCTGAAAATATTGGCAAGAGGTAAAATTCAAAACAATATTTTCGGAATCACAGAAATATTTATTTGGGTCTTTGAATTAAGTCAATACTTATTTGAATTGGAGATATAAATTCTTATAAATACTTTTTTAACTCCAATAATTCTAAAAACTTGTGAGTGGCTCTGAATATGTTGTATCAGGCCACATGATAATTTTCAAAAGCTACAAAAATGATTTGGTTTAGAAACTAAATCAAAACAGAGGAGCAAAAATAGAAAACAGCAAGAGAAATAGAAAGACAGAAACCTCACCTGCGCCTTACCTGGCCGGCCTGGCACTGTAGCAGCCCACCAGGCCCATCTGCCAGTCGTCCTCCACCTCGCCCCAGAAGGACGCGAGGCATGTGATCGCCGCACGCCGACACGCGCCCGTGCCACCTCCTGCTTCCTGCCGCTTGCCCCTCGTTGCCCTGGGCCTCCCTCGCGACGCCACGCCGCCCCGACCGCTCTCTCACTCTCCCCGTGCGCCTCCCCCTCCTCTGCTCTCTCCCCCTCTCATGCTCGAGCGCAGCCGTCGCCGCCGCTCGCTGTTTCCGTGGCCACAACCACTGCCTCGCCTCGCCGAAGTGCTCAGAAGCTCCGCCTCGACCCCCTCTTCCTCCCCACCGAGCCACGCCCTGCCGGAAGCCCTGCAACGCCGTCCTTGATGCCATCTTCATCCTCTGCACCGACAGCCGCCGTTGCTCGATTCGCCGCCCACAGAGCATCCCCGGCCTCGCCCTCGCGCTTGTTGGACTCGCGGTGAGCCGCTGACCCGTTCCCCTCTTCTTCCCATGCCGTTTGGCCGCTCTGCTATTTCCGCCGGACCCGAGAGCTCACCGCCGCCCAGCCATGTCGCCGCCATGGCCACCACCACCTAGAGCCGCAACCGAGCGCACCATCGTGCTCAGCGAGTCCGCAGGACTCCGTAGCAACCCGCAGCTCGTCCTCCTGTGCACCAAAACGCTGTGTCCGAGCGTGCCCGTACTCCGGCCGCCGCGGAAGTGCTCGCCGCCGTCAACTCCGGCCATCCCAGCTACTGCTGCTACCACCACTAGATGCGCGAGAGCACCGGCAATCTGTAGGAGCAAACCCCGCCTCAAACCGTGGGCTGTAGCGAGATCCCGACGATCTCCGTCACGCGAAAAGGTCGACGCCGGCGAAACTCCGGCGACTGATGTCGTGGCTCGTCATTAGCCACTAATGACCCAGCTAAACTACCCCTAGTGCCACTCCCATGTGGGCCCTGTGCCTATTTAGTTTAATTTAATTTCCTGTTTAGATTAGTTCATAACCCACTAGGACCCACACGTCAACATTGACTTTGCCAACGCGGCCGTTGACTGGTCCCACATGTCATCCACCCAAACCAGCCTTGTTACACTGACCCGTGGGTCCCAGCCATCAAGTTTGACTCTAGGTGTCACACCCTAGCTAGTCATGCATTAGAGTGTTGCATCATGTTTACTCTTTCATCAGAAACTTGAAATGGGGATCTGTGAAACCCTCAGAATCATTTTGAAAATGACCCAAATAAAAATTTCTCCAAAAGGGTCCAAGAAAATGCTCATGTTGCTCTCTGAAAATATTGGACAGAGATAAAAATCAAACCAATATTTTTAAGAGCTCATAGGTATTTATTTTGGGCATTTGGAATTAATGCATAAATATTTGCATTGGAAATATATTAGTTATATATATTAATATATGTCCAAAAATTATGCCACCTGTTGGGGAGCTCTGGAATAATATATCTAGCTCCTGCAAAAATTGGCATAAGGTTATAAAATGATTTAATATTTTATTTAAATCAAAACAAATGTCAGAAATTAGAAAAACAAAAATAAATAAAGGAGGGAAACCTTACCTGGGCCTCTTACCTGGCGCCTCTGGCCCAGCCAGCTGGCCGGCCCAGCCAGCAGGCGGCCCAGCCCGCCTCCCTCCTCTGTCGTCTTCGTCCTCGACAGAGGGAGGGGAGTGTGCCCGGCGCGCCACCGCGCCACGCCACCAGCTCGCCTGCCTGCCTGCCCCTCCCCTCCTCGTCTGGATGGCCTGGAACGACGCCACGCCCTCCCCCTGCTCTCTCTCACTCTCCCTCGGTTCTTCCCCTCCTCTCCCTCGCTCTCCCTCTCCCGTGTCCGAACGCCACCATCGCCGCCGTTCGCCATCGCAGCCGCCACCGGCCACCCCTCGCCCCTCCGCTGAGCTCAGGAGCTCCGCCGCGACCCCCTCTTCCTCCCCACCAAGCCAAGCCCCTCGGGAAGCTCTGCATCGCCTCCACGCCATCGTCTTCGTCCTCGACCGCCGCCGATGGTCGCCGTCGATTCGCCGCCGTTCGTGCTTCCCCGAGCTCGCTGACCCTCCCTGCATGATCCCCGTGAGCCCCTGCTTCGTTTCCCCCTAACCCCATGTTCGATTTCGAGCTCTAGCCGCCCCTCTACCGGAGCCGAGACGCTCCGCCGCACGGGCTCGTCGCCGGCGAAGCCCCGGTGACCATTTGGTCACGGGCGTGCACCCGTTGTGCTTGCCGCGACCCGTAGAGCCCCTCCAGCGCCTCAGCTCCCTCGCCTGCGAGCAGCAGCGCCGATCCCGACCGCACCCGAACTCCGGCCGCCGCTCACGAGCTCGCCGTCGTCGGTACCGGCCACCACAGGCACGGCCACCACCACCGTTCGACGCGCGGGAGCAAGGGCTCTCCAACGAGCCCAAGCACGGCCTCGCCCGTGCCCTGTAGCGCGTTTCCGTATCGCGCCGCCGTCTCGGGCCTCGCCGGCGTCATGTCGCCGGTGGGTTTGACCTGTTTGACCTGGGGTTTGACCCCCCCAGGGTCACTGACGCGTGGGCCCCGTCGGCCAGGTGGTTAGATTAGCGCTAATCACTGTTAGTTAACCCCCCTGACACTGACCAGTGGGCCCCAGCGCCACTAACCCCTAATTAGGATTAAATTAACCCTGTTAAACCCCCCCTGTCACTGACGTGTGGACCCCACACGTCAGGTTTGACCCCAGCCAGCCGCAGTTGACCACTGACGTCATGCTGACGTCATGCTGGCGCAATATATATATTTCTGGATTTAATTAAATCAGGAAATTCCAGAATATTATTTAAACTTCAAAAATTCATAACTTTTATTCTGTAACTCCAAATCAGACAAATTATATATGAAAAATGATCAGAAAAATCCAATCTATCCATCTGTACTATTTTCATGCATGATCAAACAAGTTAAATTGATGTTTAAAGCAGAACAAGGAAAAGCACTTTAAAAGGCCATGCTTGAGTTTGAAATTTGAATCTTTGATTCAAATTGGTTCAAACCCTTCTGGTTTTAGTTGCATTAGCCCAACACACTCATATTGCCATGTTTCATGCATGCATCATATTGTTGCACATTGTTTGGTGATGGTTGTGTATCGGTGTCCTTTGCGACAGGTTCTGCCTCCGAGGAGTACCGTGATTACCCTAACGAAGAACCGTATCAGTGCATCGAACCATCAGGCAAGCAACCAACCATTTGATCATATCGATACAATCCCATGTTCTCGCTCCTGCTCTCTTTTACTGCATTAAGACAACGCGTTTCAAACTGCTGTGTGCTACGGTAGTTGAACCCATTTCCTCTGCATGACCTGTCATTGCCACAGTAACTAGATGAAACCCACTAGCATGTGTAGGAGTTGTATGAGCCATATGTATGTGTTGTTCCTACCTTGCTATGCCTGCTATGCTTAGAGTCGTGTCAGGTCTGGTTCATCTGGGTGATGGGCTAGAGTGAAATGATTATGTCGGTAATGAGAGTGGTGTGGTGAACACGATTTGGTAAAGGTATCGATGAGAGGCCATGTAGGAGTACATGGTGGGTTGTTTCATTGAAGCCGACCTTAAGCACTGAGATCTGTATGTGTGATTTAAGATACAGCTACTACCATGCATTGGGCCCTGAAATATGACCCCGCTCGACTTCTTATTCACCCTAGCTCTCTGTCCAGGAGTTGCAAGTAGTTTCTGGTGTTTGTAGCCTACTGGAGGCCGTGGACAGCGCTGACCGTAGGGGTGGGCTGTGATGCGGTAGGTACGTGGCACGGTGTACCGAATACCCGTTAGGTATCTCGGGAACCCTGTTCACATCGTTCGGGGCCGTATGGGAAACCTCGGCCGGACTCCCTGCGGATGGAACCTGGAATAGGCGATAAACCTGGACTAGAGGCTTAAGTGTTTAGGTAGGTCGTGGTCTACACCCACGTCGGCTTTCGCTTGAAGTCTGCCGAGCACATGTCGTGTGCAGACGCTAAGTGGTGGAAACATGTATGAAGAAGTACACCCCTGCAGGGTTATCATGATCTATTCGAATAGCCGCGTCCGCGGTAAAGGACTACTTGGTTGCCTATACAGTTCATAGACAAGTAAATGGAAACTACTAAAAGCCTCAAGATAAGTGTGAGTGCCGAGGATGGCTCTTCCGTAGGAAGACGGAGGCGGATCCTCGGTAGTGTATTGAAGTGGTGAGTAGTGGACTCGTGTGCGCAAAACCATTTCAAGTTGAAGTATCGTAGGATAGTCTAGCCAAGAGTCAAAGCTGGCTTGCTGCAATAACTCCACCAACCCTTCTTGATAATATGCATGTATGTAGGATCTGATGTAAGTCTTGCTGAGTACCTTTGTACTCATGTTGCTATAATTTACATTTTTACAGAAGACGCTGCAACCCCTTCTGATGGGTTCTATGTAGACGTTGACATCAACGAGTAGGCTAAAGGCCCAGGTGGTGATCCTGAGCTTGTGAAGGACCATGTAGTATAGCTAGGCTTTCCAAGCCTCTTTTATTTTACTAGTTGTCTGTACTCAGACAAGTTACTTCCGCTGCTGGTTTGTATGACTGTATGACTTGAATGTTGGGTCGTGAGACCCGTACCTTTGTGTATGTTATGTATGGCTCCCTGAGCCTTAAATAAAGTACTTGTGTCGTAGAGTCATGTTGTGATGCTTCGTTGTATTTGCACATATCGAGCATATTGTGTGTATGATTGAAATGCTTGGTATGTGTGGGATCTGACTACCTAGTTGTTTATCTTTAGTAGCCTCTCTTACCGGGAAATGTCTCCTAGTGTTACCGCTGAGCCATGGTAGCTTGCTACTGCTCTGGAACACTTAGGCTGGCCGGCATGTGTCCTTCTTCGTTCCTGTGTCTGTCCCTTCGGGGAAATGTCACGCATTGAGTACCGGAGTCCTGTTAGCCCGCTACAGCCCGGTTTACCGGAGTCCTGCTAGCCCAGTGCTACAGCCCGGACCCACTTGCTGATGACCGACACGTTCGAAGCTGGGTCATGGATGCCTGTCCCTGTAAGTCTGTGCCACTTTGGGTTTACGACTAGTCATGTCAGCCCGGGCTCCTTATCATATGGATGCTAGCGACACTATCATATACGTGAGCCAAAAGGCGCAAACGGTCCCGGGCAAAGGTAAGGCGACACCCGTGGGGATACCGTGCGTGAGGCCGCAAAGTGATATGAGGTGTTACCGGCTAGATCGATGTGACATCGAGTCGGGGTCCTGACAGCGTTGGCATCAGAGCCGGACTGCCTGTAGGTTCTCCAAGCCAAACTGGTCGATGTTGAGTCTAGAAATTCTTTAGTTATATGTAGGGGAATTGTTTGTGGGTTGGAACGTAAGGCTCTTTTTACTCCTTTATCTAATGACATTCTGATCTGAGTCAGTCTATTCTTCCACCGGGGGTTAAGGAATTAGGATCTATTCTCTCTATCAGGATCACGTGTTACTAATCAGTAGTACCTTATAGGTTTGATGGTTACAAGCCTAGTTCAGTTCTATTACCACATTATGTTGCTAGGATGGTCTCAGAACTTGGTATGATGATGTTGAGTGTGTATGAAATCCTTTGTCAAATGTCTCAAAATCCTTCTTGAGCATTTACAGCTGTTATGCTGCCGAAATTTTGCTAGAAATTCTAATGCCTTTGCATTATGATTGTGCTTTCAGATGGCCACTCGCGACCTCAATCAAGTGGTTCGCCTGACTCGATGCCTAGATGTACCCGGCCATACTGCCAAGTTGGTCAGGGTAATGACTGAGGCTGGATACCGCTGGTATCCTGAGTACACGGTCGAAGAGCAATTCCGAGACTTTAATCAAAGCCAGTATCTCTGCACTGTCAGGATATTTCCATCTTATCCTGGATCCACCGAGCCCCTTCACTGCTCCTATGGACTCGGGGTTACTATTGAGATGGCTGTGCAGGACGCCGCCTACTCTATGATGACCATCATGCGAGTCAGATCTGGACTATTTCGGGACTCTGATTTCCGGTATATGCCAGGATCACTTCCGGGAGCACAAGGGTATCTCCAGGCTATCTATGCTGACCCCACCCAGGAGGATTCACGGACTCGCACCACTGCTGAGATGCTCGAGGATAAGGACCGTGAAAATCGGGCCTTGAGGTTAGAGCTCTTCAATACCCGTGCTGACCACTGGGCCACTTTGACTCGGTTCGCACCGGCGGTGCAAGCTGGATATTCAGATATGCGCGATCTCTATCCTGTGAGATCTGCTCTGCCAGACGTGATGGGTTGGCGTGATGTAGGAGGCATCACCCCACCTCGCGGTCCCCGCAGGCCACCGTCTGTTGGTCCAAGACCTCATCCTAGCCCCTATGGTCCACAAGCTCCGCGAGATCGTCTGTTTCCGGATGATCATGTTGAGCTTCCAGGCTATGGAGGTGACTTCTACGAGGACTACTACGGATCGGTCTGAGTTAGTGGTAGTATCACTAGTTCGCACTAGCTGTGTCGTCTATCGTCCCGCGTGACTCGTGGGATATGACCTAGTTTGTACTCTTTCCGGAGGTGTAGAAAAATAATGTATAGGAGCTTGGGATGCCTCCGATGAGATGTAATCCTCTTTTCACCGTAATAGTACTTTGTTTGGTCTTGTACTAAACCCTGTATGGTGTGTATGACGATGGAATAAAGAAGCAGTTTCTGTATCTACCATGTCATACGGATGATCATCTTGCATTTCGAGTTATTCCTTACATTTTGTATCCTATGTCGGAATTTTATCATCCTGACTAAATCATTGTCTTGTTTACCTAGGATGGTCAACACGCGCACTAACCCTGCTCCTCAAGAGCAGGCCGAAGGCAGTGAAGTCAGGGATGCAAATCTGCCTCATCCTCCTTCCCTAGCCGAGGTTATGATGGAAGCTGAGAGAAACAAGCGGGAGACCAACCGTTTGTTGGAGCGTATTGAACAGAACACGGCACACCATCAGAGGACTAACGTGGTGTCACTCAGTGATTTTATCAAATTACATCCACCCACGTTCCACCACTCCGTCGAGCCTCTCGACGCTGATGACTGGCTTCGCAGTATCTCTCACAAACTGCGTTCCGCGCTGGTAGCGGAGGCTGACAAGGTCACCTTTGCTGCATATCATCTTGAAGGCCCCGCCAGTCTATGGTGGGAGAATTATGGAGCTATGCGCCCAGCGGGCCATGTCACTACTTGGGCTGAATTCAGCGAGGCTTTCCGTGAACATCACATTCCGGAGGGTCTCATGGACCGTAAACGTGAGGAATTTTGCAGTTTCACTCAAGGCCGACTTTCTGTGGATGCTTACAGCAGGGAGTTTGGTAACCTCGCACGATATGCAACTGAGGAAGTGTCTACTGATGCCAAGAAGCAAGCAAGGTTCCGTAAGGGCCTTAGTCCTGAGCTTCGCCGCGACCTCCGTCTGCATGAGTGCACATCTTTTCAGAAACTTGTTAACAAAGCCATCAGTGCTGAAACTGGTCAGACTGACTATGACGCAACACGCAAGCATGGCCGTGACATGGGTTCCTCATCCGGTGCTGGTCCTCAGAAGCGCCGCGTGTGGGTGCCCAACACCGCCCTGCCACCCAGGTTCACACCGAGGCCATCTTTCCAGGCGCCTCGCCCTGTTCAACAGTCTGCACCAGCCAAGCCCTATGGGGGTCCAACCAACAATGCTCCTCCACGTACCAGTTCCGTGACTTGTTTCAAGTGTGGGGAATCTGGCCACTATATGCGTGAGTGTCCCCAGACCAACCCCAACCAGTCTGCTAAAGCTGTTGGCCGTGGCAAGCCGACAGGAAAAGTATTCCACGCCAAGCCGGTCACCGCTTCACGTGGCCATGTCAACTGTATCTCTGCCGAAGAAGCTCAAGAGGATCCCAACGTCGTTCTCGGTACGCTTCTTGTTAATTGCCACCCGGCATCTGTTCTTTTCGATACAGGAGCCTCTCATTCTTTTATATCTGAAAACTATGCTCGTTTGCATAACGTCGCATTCGGTGATATGCCAACCTCTATGGTAATTCAAACTCCGGGATCCAAATGGCAAACTTCTAGAGTAAGCCATGGAAATGAAATCCAAGTCGACAGACTTGTTTTCCTTGCATCTTTGATAGCCCTTAAATCTTCAGATATTAATATCATTCTGGGTATGGACTGGATGTCAGCTCATCAAGCCAAAATTGATTGCTTCTCTAGGACTGTTCAACTCACCCATCCTTCGGGGAAGATAGTCAATGTCTTGACCCGAATAGCCAAGCGACAATTATATTCTCTTAACGCCAGCCCTTTGCCAGACCTTGAGGACGTTCCGGTAGTCCGTGACTTCCCGGATGTCTTCCCAGAGGAATTGCCAGGTGTTCCACCTGACAGGGATGTTGAGTTCGTAATAGACCTCATTCCAGGAACCGTTCCGATTGCTAGAAGACCCTATAAGATGGCACCACTAGAACTAGCCGAGCTTAAGAAACAACTCGATGAGTCCTTGAAAAAGGGTTTCATCCGACCTAGCTCATCTCCGTGGGCTTGCCCCGTCCTATTCGTCAAGAAGAAGGATGGTACGGACCGGATGGTTGTAGATTACCGACCTGTCAATTTGGTCACAATCAAGAACAAATATCCGCTTCCCAGGATCAACGACCTGTATGATCAGCTCGCTGGATCCTCAGTCTTCTCCAAGATGGATTTGAGGTTGGGCTACCATCAAATCAAAATCAGAAACGGGGACATTCCTAAAACGGCCTTTGTTACTCGTTATGGCCAATACGAGTACACCGTCATGTCCTTCGGTTTAACCAACGCTCCAGCCACCTTTTCTCGGTTAATGAACTCAATCTTCATGGAGTATTTGGATAAATTCGTCGTGGTTTACCTCGATGATATACTCATCTACTCCAAGAACGAGGAGGAACATGCCGAACATCTAAGGCTAGTGTTGAAGAAACTTCGAGAGCATCGCCTTTATGCCAAATTTTCTAAATGTGAATTCTGGTTGTCAGAAGTGACCTATCTGGGTCATGTAATATCTGGTAAAGGTATTGCTGTTAACCCTGAGCGAGTTCAAGCCGTCCTTAATTGGACTCCACCTGAATCGGTCAAGCAAGTTCGGAGTTTTCTGGGCTTAGCGAGCTATTGTCGTCGCTTTGTCGAGAACTTCTCCAAAGTTGCCAAACCTCTAACCGAACTCCTCAAGAAAGATAAGAAGTTCGAATGGACTCCACAATGTGAGCACAGCTTTCAGGAACTGAAAAGACGCCTGACCTCTGCTCCCGTACTGGTACCGCCAGACTTCTCCAAGGACTTTGTTATCTACTGCGACGCCTCGCGACAAGGACTAGGTTGCATTCTCATGCAAGATCGACACGTAATTGCCTACGCTTCACGGCAATTGCACCCACATGAGGAGAATTATCCTACTCATGATCTAGAGCTTGCAGCCGTAGTCTATGCACTTAAGACCTGGCGACATTACCTCCTCGGTAACCGTTGCGAAATATTCACTGATCACCAAAGTCTGAAGTACATTTTCACCCAACCGGATCTGAATCTCAGGCAAAGACGTTGGGTTGAGTTGATCACAGACTTCGACTTAGGAATAACCTACACCCCAGGGAAAGCCAACGTCATGGCTGATGCGCTAAGTCGTAAATCTTATTGTAACAACCTGATGTTACAACAAAGTCAACCGCTTCTCCATGAGGAATTTCGGAAGCTTAACCTTCACATTGTACCTCAAGGTTTTCTTTCCACCTTGGTAGCAAAACCTACTCTTACGGATCAAATCATCGCTGCCCAAAAGCGAGATAAGGGAATATCTAAAATCAAAGAGAACATTGCTAGCGGAGGTGCTAGTTGTTTCTCCACAAATGATCATGGTGTTGTGTACTTTGAGAACCGTCTAGTGGTTCCCAAGAACCAGCATCTACGGCAGTTGATCCTTAAGGAGGCTCATGAATCTCCTCTCACCATTCATCCCGGTAGTACTAAGATGTATCAGGACCTACGCCAGAGGTTCTGGTGGACTAGGATGAAGAGAGAAATTGCTCAGTATATTGCAAATTGCGACGTCTGTCGTCGTGTAAAAGCAGAGCACCAACGGCCTGCTGGCACCCTTCAACCCTTAGCTATTCCTGAATGGAAATGGGATAAAATTGGTATGGATTTCATTACCGGTTTTCCCAGGACCAAGAGAGGGAATAATGCTATTTTCGTCGTTGTCGATCGTCTTTCCAAAGTAGCCCATTTCTTACCTGTTCGTGAGAGTATAACCGCTAGTCAGCTGGCAGACTTATACATCTCCCGAATAGTGTCCCTCCATGGTGTTCCTTTGGAAATTAACTCGGATCGAGGAAGTCTTTTCACCTCTCGATTTTGGGAAAGTTTCCAAAATGCTATGGGAACCCGTCTCTCCTTTAGCACCGCTTCCACCCTCAGTCGAGTGGTCAAGTGGAACGCGTCAACCAGATTCTAGAAGACATGCTTCGAGCCTCTGTTATCTCATTCGGAATGGACTGGGAGAAGTGCCTTCCATTTGCCGAATTCGCTTACAACAACAGCTATCAATCTAGCTTGGGTAAAGCCCCTTTTGAAGTTCTCTATGGACGACGGTGTCGAACACCCCTTAACTGGTCAGAGACCGGGGAAAGACAATTCTTTGGCCCGGATATGATTCAGGAAGCAGAAGAACAAGTTCGTATCGTTCGTGAAAAGTTGAAAACAGCCCAATCTCGTCAAAAGAGTCAATATGACCGAAAACATAAGGCTATGACTTTCGAGGTTGACGAGAAGGCTTATCTTCGGGTCACCCCTCTGAAGGGAACCCATCGTTTCGGTATCAAAGGCAAATTGGCTCCTCGTTACATTGGACCTTTTCGCATTCTTGCCAAACGAGGAGAAGTTGCCTACCAGTTGGAACTACCTCCGCACCTCTCCAGAGTCCACGATGTCTTCCACGTTTCTCAACTCAGGCGTTGCTTCTCGGATCCTATCCGTGGAGTGGACCACGAAACGCTTGATCTCCAAGATAATCTTACATATCGAGAGTACCCCATTCGTATCCTCGATCAGGCCGAACGTACCACTCGACGTCATAATATCAAGTTTCTCAAAGTACAATGGTCGCACCATTCTGAGGATGAAGCAACTTGGGAAAGGGAGGATCGTCTTCGACTCGAGTATCCCGCCTTCTTCCCGGAGGAACCCAAATCTCGGGACGAGATTCTTTTGAGTGGGGGTGAGTTGTCACACCCTAGCTAGTCATGCATTAGAGTGTTGCATCATGTTTACTCTTTCATCAGAAACTTGAAATGGGGATTTGTGAAACCCTCAGAATCATTTTGAAAATGACCCAAATAAAAATTTCTCCAAAAGGGTCCAAGAAAATGCTCATGTTGCTCTCTGAAAATATTGGACAGAGATAAAAATCAAACCAATATTTTTAAGAGCTCATAGGTATTTATTTTGGGCATTTGGAATTAATGCATAAATATTTGCATTGGAAATATATTAGTTATATATATTAATATATGTCCAAAAATTATGCCACCTGTTGGGGAGCTCTGGAATAATATATCTAGCTCCTGCAAAAATTGGCATAAGGTTATAAAATGATTTAATATTTTATTTAAATCAAAACAAATGTCAGAAATTAGAAAACAGAAATAAATAAAGGAGGAAGCTTACCTGGGCCTCCTCCCTGGCCAGCCAGCTGGCCGCCCAGCCAGCAGGCGGCCCAGCCCGTCTCCCTCCTCTGTCGTCTTCGTCCTCGACAGAGGGAGGGGAGTGTGCCCGGCGCGCGCGCGCGCCACCGCGCCACGCCACCAGCTCGCCTGCCTGCCTGCCCCTCCCCTCCTCGTCTGGATGGCCTGGAACGACGCCACGCCCTCCCCCTGCTCTCTCTCACTCTCCCTCGGTTCTTCCCCTCCTCTCCCTCGCTCTCCCTCTCCCGTGTCCGAACGCCACCATCGCCGCCGTTCGCCATAGCAGCCGCCACCGGCCACCCCTCGCCCCTCCGCTGAGCTCAGGAGCTCCGCCGCGACCCCCTCTTCCTCCCCACCAAGCCAAGCCCCTCGGGAAGCTCTGCATCGCCTCCACGCCATCGTCTTCGTCCTCGACCGCCGCCGATGGTCGCCGTCGATTCGCCGCCGTTCGTGCTTCCCCGAGCTCGCTGACCCTCCCTGCATGATCCCCGTGAGCCCCTGCTTCGTTTCCCCCTAACCCCATGTTCGATTTCGAGCTCTAGCCGCCCCTCTACCGGAGCCGAGACGCTCCGCCGCACGGGCTCGTCGCCGGCGAAGCCCCGGTGACCATTTGGTCACGGGCGTGCACCCGTTGTGCTTGCCGCGACCCGTAGAGCCCCTCCAGCGCCTCAGCTCCCTCGCCTGCGAGCAGCAGCGCCGATCCCGACCGCACCCGAACTCCGGCCGCCGCTCACGAGCTCGCCGTCGTCGGTACCGGCCACCACAGGCACGGCCACCACCACCGTTCGACGCGCGGGAGCAAGGGCTCTCCAACGAGCCCAAGCACGGCCTCGCCCGTGCCCTGTAGCGCGTTTCCGTATCGCGCCGCCGTCTCGGGCCTCGCCGGCGTCATGTCGCCGGTGGGTTTGACCTGTTTGACCTGGGGTTTGACCCCCCAGGGTCACTGACGCGTGGGCCCCGTCGGCCAGGTGGTTAGATTAGCGCTAATCACTGTTAGTTAACCCCCCTGACACTGACCAGTGGGCCCCAGCGCCACTAACTCCTAATTAGGATTAAATTAACCCTGTTAAACCCCCCTGTCACTGACGTGTGGACCCCACACGTCAGGTTTGACCCCAGCCAGCCGCAGTTGACCACTGACGTCATGCTGACGTCATGCTGGCGCAATATATATATTTCTGGATTTAATTTAAATCAGGAAATTCCAGAATATTATTTAAACTTCAAAAATTCATAACTTTTATTCTGTAACTCCAAATCAGACAAATTATATATGAAAAATGATCAGAAAAATCCAATCTATCCATCTGTACTATTTTCATGCATGATCAAACAAGTTAAATTGATGTTTAAGCAGAACAAGGAAAAGCACTTTAAAAGGCCATGCTTGAGTTTGAAATTTGAATCTTTGATTCAAATTGGTTCAAACCCTTCTGGTTTTAGTTGCATTAGCCCAACACACTCATATTGCCATGTTTCATGCATGCATCATATTGTTGCACATTGTTTGGTGATGGTTGTGTATCGGTGTCCTTTGCGACAGGTTCTGCCTCCGAGGAGTACCGTGATTACCCTAACGAAGAACCGTATCAGTGCATCGAACCATCAGGCAAGCAACCAACCATTTGATCATATCGATACAATCCCATGTTCTCGCTCCTGCTCTCTTTTACTGCATTAAGACAACGCGTTTCAAACTGCTGTGTGCTACGGTAGTTGAACCCATTTCCTCTGCATGACCTGTCATTGCCACAGTAACTAGATGAAACCCACTAGCATGTGTAGGAGTTGATTGAGCCATATGTATGTGTTGTTCCTACCTTGCTATGCCTGCTATGCTTAGAGTCGTGTCAGGTCTGGTTCATCTGGGTGATGGGCTAGAGTGAAATGATTATGTCGGTAATGAGAGTGGTGTGGTGAACACGATTTGGTAAAGGTATCGATGAGAGGCCATGTAGGAGTACATGGTGGGTTGTTTCATTGAAGCCGACCTTAAGCACTGAGATCTGTATGTGTGATTTAAGATACAGCTACTACCATGCATTGGGCCCTGAAATATGACCCCGCTCGACTTCTTATTCACCCTAGCTCTCTGTCCAGGAGTTGCAAGTAGTTTCTGGTGTTTGTAGCCTACTGGAGGCCGTGGACAGCGCTGACCGTAGGGGTGGGCTGTGATGCGGTAGGTACGTGGCACGGTGTACCGAATACCCGTTAGGTATCTCGGGAACCCTGTTCACATCGTTCGGGGCCGTATGGGAAACCTCGGCCGGACTCCCTGCGGATGGAACCTGGATAGGCGATAAACCTGGACTAGAGGCTTAAGTGTTTAGGTAGGTCGTGGTCTACACCCACGTCGGCTTTCGCTTGAAGTCTGCCGAGCACATGTCGTGTGCAGACGCTAAGTGGTGGAAACATGTATGAAGAAGTACACCCCTGCAGGGTTATCATGATCTATTCGAATAGCCGCGTCCGCGGTAAAGGACTACTTGGTTGCCTATACAGTTCATAGACAAGTAAATGGAAACTACTAAAAGCCTCAAGATAAGTGTGAGTGCCGAGGATGGCTCTTCCGTAGGAAGACGGAGGCGGATCCTCGGTAGTGTATTGAAGTGGTGAGTAGTGGACTCGTGTGCGCAAAACCATTTCAAGTTGAAGTATCGTAGGATAGTCTAGCCAAGAGTCAAAGCTGGCTTGCTGCAATAACTCCACCAACCCTTCTTGATAATATGCATGTATGTAGGATCTGATGTAAGTCTTGCTGAGTACCTTTGTACTCATGTTGCTATAATTTACATTTTTACAGAAGACGCTGCAACCCCTTCTGATGGGTTCTATGTAGACGTTGACATCAACGAGTAGGCTAAAGGCCCAGGTGGTGACCCTGAGCTTGTGAAGGACCACGTAGTATAGCTAGGCTTTCCAAGCCTCTTTTATTTTACTAGTTGTCTGTACTCAGACAAGTTACTTCCGCTGCTGGTTTGTATGACTGTATGACTTGAATGTTGGGTCGTGAGACCCGTACCTTTGTGTATGTTATGTATGGCTCCCTGAGCCTTAAATAAAGTACTTGTGTCGTAGAGTCATGTTGTGATGCTTCGTTGTATTTGCACATATCGAGCATATTGTGTGTATGATTGAAATGCTTGGTATGTGTGGGATCTGACTACCTAGTTGTTTATCTTTAGTAGCCTCTCTTACCGGGAAATGTCTCCTAGTGTTACCGCTGAGCCATGGTAGCTTGCTACTGCTCTGGAACACTTAGGCTGGCCGGCATGTGTCCTTCTTCGTTCCTGTGTCTGTCCCTTCGGGGAAATGTCACGCATTGAGTACCGGAGTCCTGTTAGCCCGCTACAGCCCGGTTTACCGGAGTCCTGCTAGCCCAGTGCTATAGCCCGGACCCACTTGCTGATGACCGACACGTTCGAAGCTGGGTCATGGATGCCTGTCCCTGTAAGTCTGTGCCACTTTGGGTTTACGACTAGTCATGTCAGCCCGGGCTCCTTATCATATGGATGCTAGCGACACTATCATATACGTGAGCCAAAAGGCGCAAACGGTCCCGGGCAAAGGTAAGGCGACACCCGTGGGGATACCATGCGTGAGGCCGCAAAGTGATATGAGGTGTTACCGGCTAGATCGATGTGACATCGAGTCGGGGTCCTGACACTCGGCGACCCTGTTGACCAGCTGACGTCACAGTGACGCAGTGCTGATGCAGTAACTCCTTTTTCTGGATTTATTCTTTTACAGGAAATTCCAGAAAATAGTTAAAACTTCTAAAATTCATAGTAAATCAACCGTAGCTCCAAATCAAATAAATTATATATGAAAAATGATCAGAAAAATCCAATCTATCCATCTATACTAGTTTAATGCATGTTGGAACAACTTATGGCTGCTGTTTAGGCCAAATCATATAAATGGCATTTAAACCCTCACATATGGAGTTTGAATTTGAACCTAAGGTTCAAACCAACTCCATTTAACATGTTGCTAGTTGCATTAGCTCAAAACACAGCATATTCACATGTCATGATCATGCATCCTATTGTGCATTGCATTGATTGTGTTTCTTTCTTTGTTGCCGGTATTTGTCCCCTCTTAGTAGACGTTGCTTCGACGATGTGATCATTGACACCGATGAAGAGATATACTATCTTCAGAAGTGCCAGGCAAGCAGAACCCCCTTGCTCATTCCGATACAATCCCACTCTCTCGCTCCTGCTCTCTTTTACAGCATTAGGACAACAACGATTCATCTATTACTTGCTGCGATAGTTGAACCCCTTATCCTCTGCATGACCTGTCATTGCCATAGTAAATAGATGAAACCCACTAGCATGAGTAGGAGTTGTTTGAGCCCTGATGCGCCTACTTATTCATGCTTGTTTGTCATGCCTGCTATTGCATAGAATTGTGTCAGGTCTGATTCATCGGGGATGAATCGGAGGTGTGTGAACATGTCCTACTATTGAGAGCTAAGTGTGTGAACATGATTTGGTAAAGGTATCGATGAGAGGCCATGTAGGAGTACATGGTGGGTTGTTTCATTGAAGCCGTCCTTAGGAACCGAGTTCTGTGTTTGTGATCCATGAAACAGCTACTACCACACATTGGGCCCTGAAATATGACCCCGCTCGACTTACTGACCTCTCTCGTCCTCTATCCAGGAGTTGCAACTAGTTTTTGGTGTTTATAGGATATGTGTTGGCGGCCGTGCGTACTGCTGACCCTAGGGGTGGGCTATGATGTGGTAGATACACCATGGCACGGTGTACCGAGCGCCCATTTGGTGTGTCGGGAACCCTGCACACATTGTTTGGGGCTGTGAGCGAAACTCCGGCCGGATCTCCTCGCGGATGGAACCCGAATAGGCGATAAACCTGGACTAGAGACTTGTGCGGTTAGTCAGGTCATGGTCTACACCCACGTGGGCTTTCGTTTGAAGTCTGCCGAGCACATGTCGTGTGCAGACGCTAAGTGGTGGAAACATGTGTGACGAAGTACACCCCTGTAGGGTATAAAACTATTCGAATAGCCGCATCCGCGGTAAAGGACTTCTGGGTTGCCTATAACAGTTCATAGACAAGTGAAAGTGGATACTCTAAAACTCGCAAGATAAGTGTGAGTGCTATGGATGGCCTTCTCATAGGGAGACGGGAGCGGATCCATAGTGGTGTATTGAATGGTGAATATGTGGACTCGTGTGCGCCACCTCAAAAGAGTTGCTTGTAGTCGTAGTTCAGGTTAGCCACTGAGTCAAAGCTGGCTTGCTGCAGTTAAACTCCACCACCCCCTTGTTGATACCGATGCATATGTAGCTAGTTCTGATGTAAGTCTTGCTGAGTACTTTTGTACTCACGTTTGCTTAATTTGTGTTTTTGCAGAGAGACTTTAGTCTCGCTAGTAGTATCGCGTGGACTTCGATGTTTAGCTTGATACCTCAGCTACGATCTTGTGCCCTCGGCAGGATCTGGTAGATAGTCAGGCTTCTCAGCCTTTTTCATTTGTAGATGTCTGTACTCAGACATGTTAAGCTTCCGCATGTGCTTGAATTGTATGCTATGATTGTTGGGTCATGAGACCCATGCTTGTAATATCTCACTCCTCGGAGCCTAATGAATAAATACTTGAGTCGTAGAGATATGTTGTGATGCCATGTTGTATTTACACATATCGAGCATATTGTGTGTATGATTGAAATGCTTGGTATGTGTGGGATCCGACAATCTAGTTGTTTATCCTTGGCAGCCTCTCTTATGGGGAAATGTAGTCTAGTGCTTCCATGAGCCATAGTAGTCCACTACAACCCGGTTCACCGGAGTCCTGCTAGCCTAGCACTACTGCTCAGGACACTTGACTGACCGGCATGTGTTTCACTTTGTTCCTATGTCTGTCCCTTCGGGGAAATGTCACGCGGTGACTTCCGGAGTCCTGCCTAGCCTGCTACAGGCCGGGTTCCTCGGAGTCCTGTTAGCCCAGTGCTACAGCCCGGATTCACTTGCTGATGACTGACATGCTCGATGTGATTCATGTATGCCTGTCCCCATACGTCTGTGCCGCTTTGGGTTCACGACTAGCCATGTCGGCCCGGGTTCTCTGTCATATGGATGCTAGCGACACTATCATATATGTGAGCCAAAAGGCGCAAACGGTCCCGGGCCATGGTAAGGCGACACCCGTGGGGATATCGTGCGTGAGGCCGCAATGTGATATGAGGTGTTACCGGCTAAATCGATGTGACTTGGAATCGGGGTCCTGACAGCATTGGTATCAGAGCCTGACTGCCTATAGGTTTACCAAGCCATACTGGTCGAAGTTGAGTCTAGAAATGCTTTAGTTATATAAGGGAATTGATTGTGGAAGGGAACGTAAGGCTCTTTTTACTCCTTTACCTTATGCCCTTCTGATCTGAGCCAACCTCTTCTTTTCTATGAGGATTAAGAACTAGGCCTTCTCATCTATCTATCAGGATGACGTGTTACTAATCCATAGACTTATAGAATTGATAGTTTCAAGCCTCAGTTCTGTTCCTACTACTTCCGTATGTTGACAGTTGATCTCAGAACCTTGATATTGTGTTGTTGAGTGGTTATGCCACTATTTTTGCAGGATGTCTCAAATCATTTTGAGCATTTACAGCCGTTATGCTGTCCGAGTCATCCTAGGTTTCTAGATAGTCTGATGCACTTGCAAATCTTTCCTCCATGTCCCTGTTGTATTTTTGGGCCAGATTAAGCACACTAATCGGTGTGTTGAGGTACTCCGTTGCCTTGACGTGTATGTTGGAGTTATTATTATGACCCTAGGTGTTTCAGGGAGTCACCTAGTGATCTAGCCATGTTTTGTATCCCCAGTGTGTGATTCTGGCCATTATTCTCGAAAGCCTCCCATGATGCCATGTAGTGGTAGATATTCTATTCATGGGTTCTTGAACCCGAGATTCACCCTACTTACCTCATGTTGATAGTGTTTGATAGTTCCTTTAGGATATTAGTAACCTTTGCGATAGTCCTCGAGGTCCGTGGTACAACCTTCTTCCAATACCATGAACCAATATGGCAGGAGTTCTCTTGAACCAAAATATCACAATCAGAGTACTCTTGAGGAGTTCTCCATTCTATATTGTGACTCTGCCAGTTCAACATTTCTGCATGGGTTATCCGGAAGAAATAACATGCTAATCCATGCATCCATAACTCAGAAAATTATATGTTCCTTTGAGTTGTCCCTCTTTAGTTGTATTCTGACCCTCGTCCATCAATTGTTGGTCAAGAGTAGTCGTGCATTGGTGTTATCGATGCCTATTATTCATGTGATCCGTCAAGCCATTCTATTCTAGAATGACTAGGAGAAACAAACTCCAGTACCTCATCCATTTCTAGGATTGGGTCAAAGCAGTTGTAATCCGCAGATCAAAATGCCAATCTAGCTTTTGATCTGTTTTACCGTGGAGTGTCACCTTCTTCTTATCAAGAATGTCATGAGAATTGCACCACCTCTTATGAATTCTTGATTTAGTGATACTTCTTGCCATCATTGTTCATTCCTTGGTTCTGTGTTGTTGTAACCGGAATGCCGACAAGTGAATCGTGATGTGTGAAATCAATACTCCTAACAACTCTGTTGCTTGGTAGTTAATGGACAATAATTTCATTCTTAGCGTGTTGGTTATTGAGTCATCATTCTAAGATAGATTGTGCTACCTAGTCCTTATTTCCAGTGCACTCTTTGATCAATGAGTTAGGATTATTCAATCCCTTGCTTATTTGATCATATCATCTTGCCCTGAAAAGCAAGATTGTTCTCGAGCTTAATAACATACCGGTGGTTCGTGATGTTCCGAATATCTTCTCGGAAGTATTACCAGGTTGTCACCTGACCGATATGTTGAGTTTGTGATCAAGTTGGTTTTCCAATAAACCACTCTTTCTCCAAGAATCTATGTTGGATATCCCTGAGCTAGTTGGTTAAGCCAAACAACAACTTGGAGAGTTGGAAGAAAAGCTTGTCTGAATTAGTTCATTCCAAAGGGATATCCTTGTGTGTGTGTGTTGAATAAAGATGATATCTTCATCGATTGGTCCTCGTGATCAGTTATTGGATCTATTGTCTTGTCCAAACCTTGATTTGAGTATGGGCTATTGTCAAATCAAATCAGAACCAACGATATTCATAATGTTGTCTTACTCGTGGTTGACCCCTCAAGCATGCACCATTATATCTTTGGGACTGACCAGTGCTATCACCTTGTTCACATAATGGTGGAATTCCAGTGATATGGAAATCCCGATGAGTTGTTGTTGAGCCCATGTAGCATCTTATCTCCTCCATGATTCATGTTGAACATTAAGCTAGTGTTGGGAACTTTTGTAAGCATTTCTTCATGCTAGCTCATGAAGCATACGCTTGGATGAAAGAAGTGACTTCCTTTGAATCACGTGCATTTGATGCAAGTTGCCGCCGTGGTTTTGAGAAAGTTTGTTTTGCTTCCTCTGGAATCAGCCCAAATCAGTCATGCATACGTGCGAAGTATTCTGTGGTTTGGAGACTTGCAACCTTCATTCTATATGTGTCCCTAGCACACCAAGCCACTGATTGATTTGTTCAAGGATAAGAAGTTCCTTCTTAAGAATCATGACTTATGTTAGGACTTCGTTGCCCTCGATGACGGTTCCCCCACTTGAACTTGGCAGTATTTTATTATAAGACTACCACGTGGTCATGCGTGCCTCGGACAACGTGTTCACCTGTTTGTAGCAAAACCAGCTCATATTTTGGAGCTTACTACCGTACTCCATTTCCCAAGAATCTCGCAACGTCGATTCATCAATTCATGTTGCAAACTATCTTTGTCTTTCTAGACTCGATAAGTCTGGAATATCCTGACACCAACCAGATCTGAATCTTAGGCAGATATGATGGTTGGAACGTTTTCCCAAGAGCTATAATATTGGTCTCTGTGTAACCCGGTAAAGTGGATGTTATGGCTGACACACCCGGTAGGAAGATCTAATATTGTAGTATCTTGATTGAAGAAGTTGGCCACCTCTCCTTAAGGATTTCGTAGGATTTACTCCAGAAGTTGTTCCTTATGGATCCTTTGTATTCCGAAGTCCGACCACTACTTGATGGCTATGTTGATGCTTTAAAGCATGACCATGGTAACGAGTACATCAAGGCGAACATTAGAAGCGGAGTGCTAAATGTCTCTCGGTCGATCATCCAGATTTCGTTCCCTTGGCCTCGCTAAGGTGAAATCTGAGAAAGGTTGCATCTGCATTGTCCATCACTATTCGTCAAGGTAGTAAGATGTGTTGCCAGGATCCTCGACTCGCATGTTGGTAGAACCTTGATGAATATGGAAATGCTCAAGTTCTTGAGAGCACGTGCAAGCAAAATCATCCCTTGCGTTGTCTTCAACAAGGTAGTTCACATCATCCATTCTAGCCGAGTATGTCATTCCTTCGAACTCCTTTAAGCGATCCATTATGAATTGCCTTAGGCTGGTATAGAGAGTTTCAATGATCTTTGTATCAAAAGTAATTCTTTTTGCCACTCAAGGGAATAACTCTACGAGTCATCTCCCCTAAGATGTCTCGTTATGGTATCTTGGGCAACTTAACTCCTCGCTACCTTGGAACCCCCTCACCATCTATTTAGGCGTGGGATTGTTGCCTACCAAATCGAACCTTCACCATCTGTTTCTTCCAAACCTCTTGATGTGTGTTTGTGTCTCAACTCGAGAGAGTTACTATGTCTCATCCCGGAGTTGATCGTGAATTGCTCGATCTTTGAGGATATCATTTTCTATAGAGTTTTCTTTTGTCATCATCGTGTTGGATAAAGATCTCGAAGGCAAGGACATCAAGATCATTATGATGCAATGTATCAACAGCTACCAGAAGGGCAAATCGATCATGAGGATTGTGATAGTTTTGTGACCACCTTTTACCTTACCTCACGTCTTGAATCTCAGGACGAGATTCTTGTATAGTGGGGGTGAGTTGTCACATCCCTAGCTAGTCACTGCTTGTCCTTGCATCAATCTTCTTGCATCATGTTTAAAATTATGAAAGTTGAATTGGGGAAAGTGGAAAGCCTGAGAAATCATTTCTAAAAATGATCAACATTAAAAAAATTGCTTCAAATAAACCCAAGAAAATGTTCTTGTTCATTTCTAAAAATATTGGCAAGAGGTAAAATTCAAACCAATATTTTTGGAATCACAGAAATATTTATTTGGGTCTTTGAATTAAGTCAATACTTATTTGAATTGGAGATATAAATTCTTATAAATACTTTTATAACTCCAATAATTCTGAAAACTTGTGAGTGGCTCTGAATATGTTGTATCAGGCCACATGATACTTTTCAGAAGCTACAAAAATGATTTGGTTTAGAAACTAAATCAAAACAGAGGAGTAAAAATAGAAAACAGTAAGAGAAATAGAAAGACAGAAACCTCACCTGGGCCTTACCTGGCCGGCCTGGCACTGTAGCAGCCCACCAGGCCCATCTGCCAGTCGTCCTCCACCTCGCGCCAGAAGGACGCGAGGCGTGTGATCGCCGCACGCCGGCACGCGCCCGTGCCACCTCCTGCTTCCTGCCGCTTCCCCCTCGTTGCCCTGGGCCTCCCTCGCGATGCCACGCTGCCCCGACCGCTCTCTCACTCTCCCCGTGCTCCTCCCCCTCCTCTGCTCTCTCTCCCTCTCATGCCCGAGCGCCGCCGTCGCCACCGCTAACTGTTTCGGTGGCCACAGCCACTGCCTCGCCTTGTCGAAGCGCTCAGAAGCTCCGCCTCGACCCCCTCTTCCTCCCCACCGAGCCACGCCCTGCCGGAAGCCCTGCAACACCGTCCTCGACGCCATCTTCGTCCTCTGCACTGACGGCCGCCATTGCTCTATTCGCCGCCCACAGAGTGTCCCCAGCCTCGCCCTCACGCTCATTGGACTCACGGTGAGCCGCTGACCCGTTCCCCTCTTCTTCCCATGTCGTTTGGCCGCTCTAGCCGCTATTTCCGCCGGACCCGAGAGCTCATCGCCGCCCAGCCATGTCGTCGCTGTGGCCACCGCGATCTACAGCCGCAACCGAGCGCACCACCGTGCTCAGCGAGTCTGCAGGACTCCGTAGCAACCCGCAGCTCGTCCTCCCGTGCACCAAAATGCTATGTCCGAGCGTGCCCGTACTCCGGCCGCCGCGGAAGTGCTCGCCGTCGTCAACTCCGGCCATCCCAGCTGCTGCTACTACCACCACTAGATGCGCGAGAGCGCCAGCAATCCATAGGAGCAAACCCCGCCTCAAACCGTGGGCTGTAGCGAGATCCCGACGATCTCCGTCGCACGAAAAGGTCGACGCCGGCGAAACTCCGGCGACTGATGTCGTGGCTCGTCATTAGCCACTAATGACCCAGCTAAACCACCCCTAGTGCCACTGCCATGTGGGCCCTGTGCCTGTTTAGTTTAATTTAATTTCCTGTTTAGATTAGTTCATAACCCACTGGGACCCACACGTCAGCATTGGCTTTGCTGACGCGGCCGTTGACTGGTCCCACATGTCATCCACCCAAACCAGCCCTGTTACACTGACCCGTGGGTCCCAGCCGTCAGGTTTGACTCTAGGCGACCCTGTTGACCAGCTGACGTCACAGTGACGCAGTGCTGACGCAGTAACTCCTTTTTCTGGATTTATTCTTTTACAGGAAATTCCAGAAAATAGTTAAAACTTCTAAAATTCATAGTAAATCAACCGCAGCTCCAAATCAAATAAATTATATATGAAAAATGATCAGAAAAATCCAATCTATCCATCTGTATTGGTTTCATGCATGTTGGAACAACTTATGGCTGCTGTTTAGGCCAAATCATATAAATGGCATTTAAACCCTCACATATGGAGTTTGAATTTGAACCTAAGGTTCAAACCAACTCCATTTAACATGTTGCTAGTTGCATTAGCTCAAAACACAACATATTGACATGTCATGATCATGCATCATATTGTGCATTGCATTGATTGTGTTTCTTTCTCTGTTGCTGGTATTTGTCCCCTCTTATTAGATGTTGCTTCGACGATGTGATCATTGACACCCATGAAGAGATATACTATCTTCAGAAGTGCCAGGCAAGCAGAACCCCCTTGCTCATTCCGATACAATCCCACTCTCTCGCTCCTGCTCTCTTTTACCGCATTAGGACAACAACGATTCATTTGTTACTTGCTGCGGTAGTTGAACCCCTTATCCTCTGCATGACCTGTCATTACCATAGTAAATAGATGAAACCCACTAGCATGAGTAGGAGTTGTTTGAGCCCTGATGCGCCTACTTATTCATGCTTGTTTGTCATGCCTGCTATTGCATAGAATTGTGTCAGGTCTGATTCATCGGGGATGAATCGGAGGTGTGTGAACATGTCCTACTGTTGAGAGCTAAGTGTGTGAACATGATTTGGTAAAGGTATCGATGAGAGGCCATGTAGGAGTACATGGTGGGTTGTTTCATTGAAGCCGTCCTTAGGAACTGAGTTCTCTGTTTGTGATCCATGAAACAGCTACTACCACACATTGGGCCCTGAAATATGACCCCGCTCGACTTACTGACCCCTCTCGTCCTCTGTCCAGGAGTTGCAACTAGTTTCTGGTGTTTATAGGATATGTGTTGGCGGCCGTGCGTAGCGCTGACCCTAGGGGTGGGCTGTGATGCGGTAGATACACCGTGGCACGGTGTACCGGGCGCCCGTTTGGTGTCTCGGGAACCCTGCACACATCGTTTGGGGCTGTGAGCGAAACTCCGGCCGGATCTCCTCGCGGATGGAACCCGAATAGGCGATAAACCTGGACTAGAGACTTGTGCGGTTAGTCAGGTCGTGGTCTACACCCACGTTGGCTTTCGCTTGAAGTCTGCCGAGCACATGTCGTGTGCAGACGCTAAGTGGTGGAAACATGTGTGACGAAGTACACCCCTGCAGGGTATAAAACTATTCGAATAGCCGCGTCCGCGGTAAAGGACTTCTGGATTGCCTATAACAGTTCATAGACAAGTGAAAGTGGATACTCTAAAACTGGCAAGATAAGTGTGAGTGCTATGGATGGCCTTCTCGTAGGGAGACGGGAGCGGATCCATAGTGGTGTATTGAATGGTGAATATGTGGACTCGTGTGCGCCACCTCAAAAGAGTTGCTTGCAGTCGTAGTTCAGGTTAGCCACTGAGTCAAAGCTGGCTTGCTACAATTAAACTCCACTACCCCCCCTTGTTGATATCGATGCATATGTAGCTAGTTCTGATGTAAGTCTTGCTGAGTACTTTTGTACTCACGTTTGCTTAATTTATGTTTTTGCAGAGAGACTTCAGTCTCGCTAGTAGTATCGCGTGGACTTCGATGTTTATCTTCATATCTCAGCTACGATCTTGTGCCCTCGGCAGGATCTGGTAGATAGTCAGGCTTCTCAGCCTTTTTCATTTGTAGATGTCTGTACTCAGACATGTTAAGCTTCCGCATGTGCTTGAATTGTATGCTATGATTGTTGGGTCATGAGACCCATGTTTGTAATATATTGCTCCTCAGAGCCTAATGAATAAATACTTGAGTCGTAGAGTTATGTTGTGATGCCATGTTGTATTTACACATATCGAGCATATTGTGTGTATGATTGAAATGCTTGGTATGTGTGGGATCCGACAATCTAGTTGTTTATCCTTGGCAGCCTCTCTTATGGGGAAATGTAGTCTAGTGCTTCCATGAGCCATAGTAGTTCGCTACAGCCCGGTTCACCGAAGTCCTGCTAGCCCAGCACTACTGCTCAGGACACTTGACTGGCCGGTATGTGTTTCACTTCGTTCCTATGTCTGTCCCTTTGGGGAAATGTCACGCGGTGACTTCCGGAGTCCTGCCTAGCCTGCTACAGGCCGGGTTCCTCGGAGTCCTGTTAGCCCAGTGCTACAGCCCGGATTCACTCGTTGATGACCGACATGCTCGATGTGATTCATGTATGCCTGTCCCCATACGTCTGTGCCGCTTTGGGTTCACGACTAGCCATGTCGGCCCGGGTTCTCTGTCATATGGATGCTAGCGACACTATCATATACGTGAGCCAAAAGGCGCAAACAGTCCCGTGCCATGGTAAGGCGACACCCGTGGGGATACCGTGCGTGAGGCCGCCATGTGATATGAGGTGTTACCGGCTAGATCGATGTGACTTGGAATCGGGGTCCTAACAAAGCTATCCCTATAAAATCATATAGTATTGTCATGTTGTGTCTTCTCAACACAAAGTATTTAGCATGCACAACTCCGATGACAAGTCGAGCAATTGGTTCATACTTTTTAACGCGCTTTAGATTTTTCAACCCTCATGCAATACATGAGCACAAGCCATGGATATAGCACTATGGATGGAATAGAGTATGATGATACGGGTAAATATAGAGAAGACAAAAAAGTAAGTGTCGGTGCAACAAACCCTGGGTCTGCTAACCAGACTGTGCACATGCACGGGGACAAGACCAAAACTCCAAGATCAGATTGCAGCACAGGAGATTAGCCCTTTGGAGGATCCAACATGCGAATCAAGAAGACCAAAGAGGAACCAGAGAAGCAAGACGCGCCAAGGAAAAAGCCTCCCTTGTCGGGCAGGCGAGCCTGGCAAGGATGGGTTTTCCCCGGAAGCAAGCTTTCGAGGCGTCCTGGCAGTCCTGCCAGGACTTATGGAGACACAACCAACCCACCGTACCACCTCATCACAACCCAAGTCATTGATCAGTGCGGTGTCAAGCTCCAAGGTGACTAAGTGGCTGCTATCCACCACTTGGCAGCCACTTCCTACGGAAAATGCCTACAACTGACACCCGTCCTGTTACGTGTCAAGCGGGCAGGCACGAAGCTGGCAAAATAGCCCGGCAGGCCCTGGCGGGCAAGCTGTGTTGTGACGTTGAGCGGTGCATTTAATGCGCTTTGTCAGACTACAGAGTTAGGTATGATAGCACTGTTTGCTATCTAATCAGTGCATAATGACTGATTTGCCACTATGGTAACCCCTTCTATCTATAAAAGGAGGCCCAAGGCAACCGTAGAAGGGGTTGGATGATTTAGACCTCCACACACTCATACGAGCGTAGCCGCTCTCGCCCTAAGGCAACCCTGCTGGGCAGGCGAATTGCCTTCACCACCATTCTTTCCACATCAATCCACCAAAGCAGGAGTAGGGTTTTACGCCTGGCGGCTCGAACCTGGGTAAAATTGCCCGTGTGATCTCAGCTGTGTTGTTTCATGTTTTTCTGCTCTTTGTGCAACGTGCCATCCCCCCTCCGAACCAGAAAGGGGCTCTTGGTCCCATACACGGCCGTGGTTCACCACGACATCTTTGGTGAGCCAGGTAGGGGGATCACTTGTGCAAACCCGAAGGCGTGAGCAGCGCGCCATCTTCATCGCCATCTTTTCGTCATCAACTGCTCCATCGACTATGGCGCCCAAGAAGAATCCTGGTATCGCAGCTCACCCGTCCACCTTGAAGGCTCCACCACCCATGGACGCCGGCGCCGCGGAGAGCGCAGGGGTGCAGGAGGATGCGGGCACTATGGGAGACGTGGTCAGCGTAGGCGGCGTCGCAACCACCTCGCCCACAGCCGAAGCAGGAGCGGGAGGCACCGAAGGAGAGCAGAGTTAGCAACATCTTGGTGGCTATGCTCCAAGAGGTACGAACGAAGGGGTTGTGCCGTCCATACCTCTTCTCCTCGCCGAAGGGCACAACCACAACAAAGGTGCTCTGTTCGGGGCGAATCGCCACCCTCCGACCGTCCCCTTCGCGGGATCGGCCGCAGGGCACGCGCGTCCCCCGGAGCGGGTCGACCCCACCGCTGGGCCCAACGGAGCCGCTGACCCTCAAGCACCTTCACCGCGTCACCGAGCCATCCAAGCACCCGGATCACAATAGCGGGGACGCGTCGCTGCCACCGCTGGTACCATCAGAAGCCGGGCAACGTCGCGGTCCACATCGTCATCACGGATGCCAAGCACCGCTACTGAGGCCAGGGTAC
This sequence comes from Triticum aestivum, assembly GCF_018294505.1. NCBI lineage: Eukaryota > Viridiplantae > Streptophyta > Magnoliopsida > Poales > Poaceae > Triticum > Triticum aestivum. Next base: position 229,199,485 of record NC_057803.1, read on the forward strand.
GGGCACATCTGCTATTGAAGTTCCTACCAGCAGCTGATCATATTGATGATTGGAGAGCCACCATCCAATGTCTGATTGGCTTTGCCGAGGCTGGGGGCTCACAGCAAGCTAGCCCGCCAGGACCTCCCCAAGCAACAACGACAACCTGCGCTCCTGGCCGTACGGAAGGGGCACCCCCACTATGCAGTCCCCACCACGGTAGCCAGCGTGGGAGCCGCGGAATCAAGAACCCGACGATGTCTCGATGGCCAATGGCAAGCCCCTAAGAACCGGCAGAGGGGAGGCACATGCATCGTCATTGAGCAACACCGCAATGACCATCGTCGGCTCAATGGGTGCGATGGCCCCGGTGTCGATGAGCCAGCGCTCGAGGATGGCGGGTACCCGCCTTTCGAGGTTGGGTGCCCTGCCTTTACTCAGGAGCTACGGCAAGTCTGCTCGCCATCCGCTCGCATGTTCAAGTCAGAGATACCCGAGAAGTACGACGAGAGGCTAAAGCCGACAGAGTTCTTGAGCATCTACACCATCGTTGTTCAAGCTGTCGGGGGAAGAGATGAGAAGGTGTTCACCAACTACTTCCCTTTGGCGCTCAAATCCAACGTGAGGTCCTGGTTGATGCACTTGCCGGAGAACACCATTTCGTCTTGGGCTAACCTGTGCCATGAGTACATTGGCGCCTTCACGGCGAACATCAAGGACCAGGACGACCTAGTGACTTGCAGCTTCTCCAGTAGAAAGAAGGAGAGACTCTACAGAAGTATTTGCAGCGATTTAGCAGAGTCCATAGGAACATTCTAGATATCCATCCAGTAGCAGTGATAGCAGCTTTCCAGTCCAATGTGCGTAACTGCAGGATACGTTCCAAGATGAACGTGCAGTTTCCCAAGACTGTGAACGAGCTTTACACCTTGGTGGACAAGTATGCTCGGGTGGAGGAAGGAAACTTCTTGGAGAGGAGAATTGCGTCTACATCGACTCAGAAGATGACTATGAATCCACCAGTCAGAGGAAGAAGAATAAGATGCGCAACAAGAGGCGCAAGGATAAGGCAGTGATGACCGTCAAAGAATCGGGCACTCCTAGTACCAGTAAGAAGGTTAAGACCGAAGCCCGACAAGGAAGTTGCTACGTGCGGTGACTGCCAGGAGGCTACGTCTGTCGAGAAGGATGGGAAAGGTGATGGGCCGTATTGCAAGATTCATTGGACCAATGGCGATGATCTGCAAGACTGTCATCAGGTAGAGGAGCACGTCAAGAGGCAGAGGGCTGAACAGGGTTGTTGAGGAATCAACAATCAAATGATGTACTACTCGTGGGCTTATGAAAACATCTCAAAACTAGAGGTGAAATTCTGCCACTAACAGGGACAATTGCTTTCTTGAGATTAACAAAGAGATGAAAGCTGTTCCACCAAGATGATAAAGAGATAACTTGGGTAATTAATAAGCACCAAAATAGCAACAATCCTTAGGGAAGTCTTTAGGTGAAATATAACCCAAGATAACTCCACGAATAGATTGATTGGTAGAAAGGATCTCTTGAACAAGGAGAAAACAATGGTCTTAAGATATGTCATTCTTAACAACCTTTGAATCACAAAGGGAAATTGTCAAGAATGACATAACGCCACTTCAAAAGATACAGAGAGGAAGAATTGCACTTCGGAATGCAAGATGAAGAACGCTTGAACTCCTCAAAACAAAACATGTGTTGAGCACCATGTTTAATTTTGAGTATAGCTTGGTGGATCATAACTTCAAGAGAAATCTTGAAGAACAATTGAAGAATGAAAGCAATCCTTGACGAACCACCATGTAGAGCCTCCACGAAGAACTCTGGTAATAAAAGGATGATAGAAAGAAAGAGAAGATGAAAACACAAGGTGAAGCCTTGCAATGATTTAGATGGAGTTTCGTGATGATATAACCAAGAAAACTTGGAGCTCCAGAAAAGGAAAAGATGAAACACTGGAACCGAGAATTACTTCATCATGAACAGACTCCAAAGGAAGGGATTAAACACTTGGATGAAACAAGAATAAAAATTACATTATGCGTATCCTTCATCAATTTAAATTGACGACAAGCAATGGATTTTCATACTACTTATTCATCTTGAAAGGATTAAAAGAGATATAGAGCAAACTTTGGAAAATCTTCAACGAACTGCCATTGTACGAATTAAAAATGATCAAGGAAAGAGCATGAATCATCGGGAAGTGTTAGAAAAAAAGAACGAAGATACTTGATGGAATTTAGATGCAAGAGAATGAAGAGATGACAAGCTGACTAGAGAATACTTGAATGATGCACCGAAAGAATTGGAGAACGAGAGTTGAAAATTGAGAATGAAAAATAATTCTGAGATCATGGCCTTCAGCGAATCAAAATGAAAAGACTCCTGAAATGCTTCAGTTGGGTATGAAAATAATTATCATAATCGTAAACAATTATGGGGATGGCCTGAAGCTAGAACCATGAATTTTCAAGAGAAAGGACAAGATTTTTAAGAGAAATTCTTCTTCGGTCTTCAAAGCTAAGGATGACGACGAGAAATACCGTGAAGAATTAGAGAGATGCTCTAGAACAATGAATACTAGAAATGTTATCCGAAGTTGAAAATAATTTGGAAGAGATCTCGGAGACGGCAATTAATTGATGAAAATTCATTCTTACGTCAAACTTTGAAAGAATTCGAGAATAACTCTGGAAACATTAGAAGAGTCAGGTAAGATCCTATGAAAAGACCTGTGGGTTAGGGCCCACTGAAAAGAAAAACCGTCGGAAATGGTTGCTTGAAAGAGAGATTGCACCAGTTGAATTTGAATTACTTGAATGCGATAGCAATCACAAACTAGCTTGAAAGGATTAAGAATGGAAACTCGAATCTTCTGAGATAGCTTCAGCACTCCGGAACGATAGAATAGCAAGAGGAAAACGACAAGGAAAAACATTTGAGCTGAGGGAAAAAATATGATCAACACCGAGTACTTAAATTGGATCCATCAAAGAAGAAAAGAGATGAAGAATGAAAAACTAGACGAGAATTCACCGGTTGAGACAATTGAAGAAAAACTGAAGAGGCTCCGCACGAATGAAACTGATGCTCGAATAGAGGCCCGGACTTCGGGAAGAAAAGGGGTGGGAGGGCGGGAAAAAGAAAGTCAGCTGGGATTGGCTAACCGACGAATAACTTGAAGAGAAAAACAACGTTTGAAATACTTGAGGAAAGAATGCAAAGGCTTCACACGAGTAGGATGGATACTCGATTATGGACTCCGGTTCTAAGAGAAAAAAGGGTGGGCGGGTGGGAAAAGAAATGGAACATCAGATGACAATGCCTCCTCGTCCGAGAAAGAACTGAGATTTGATCTTGCAAAAGGCGAAGAGGGTCGAATCATTCAAAGAGAAGTGCGCCGTATGAAAAGATCTGACATCACAAGGATCGGAAATCTAACTGCGTGATCCTAAAGAAAATTTGAAGGGGAATATGAGTCAGTTAAAACACCTATGTCAAGATTTCTCACCAGAGCGGCAAAGGGGCTGAGGCGTAAAAAGTAGCCCTACTCTCCGATATAACTAGACTCCGAGAAAAGTTTACTTCTAGACTCGACAACGGCCAAACTAAGATCAATCAAGGAGGCTCCTATGGTCGGTTAAGGCTCTGATACCAACTTGTCACACCCAATATGTGATCCTATTCAGGAGGAACTCGAAGGTCCCACCAAGGATAGAGCCGCATATTGAAACGCTTTTGCAAGGTGGATATCATTACATCGTACCATTACATAATAGTTGGGAATACATACAAAGGCATACAATTTCCTCAAAAATACATCAAGCTTTATACATGAGAGGAACATCTGACTACAGATGAAACACAAACATTAACCCAAACAACATCCACCCTGCTAGCCCAGGCTACCAACTCGGAATCTATCCCTTGAACAAAGAAGAAGAGGAACTCGAAAACAAGCAAGCATCACTCTCATGTCGGGTCATCGCATTACCTGTACCTGCAACTATTGTTGTAGTAATCTGTGAGCCACGAGGACCCAACAATCCCATTAACATGGGTATCAAGACTAGCCAAGCTTACTGGGTATGGAAAGGATAAGTGGTGAGGTCGCAGCAACCGTGTAACACCCGGGATGTAACTTTCCATATTTGTAACTTCGACTCTTGCCATTTTCGGCTATGTGATATGATATTTCCGTCGTGGTTGGGTTTTGTCTTCCATTTTGTATTTTTTTCATGTCATGCATTTCATATCATGTCATCACGTGCATCTCATTTTCATATGTGTTTGTCTCATGCATCCGAACATTTTCCCCGTTGTCCGTTTCACAATCCGACACTCCCACATGCACCCGGCGCACCCCTCTTGCCTCGTTCCGTGAGCGGGAGAAAAACATTCTCGGAATGGGTCGAGATTTGTCAAGTAGCCTTGGTGCATCACCGGTAGAACGCTTGTCAAATTTTGTTCCATTTGGAGGTCGTTTCATGCCCCAACGGTTATCCGGGTAACCGCAAAAGCCTCTTTTGTGTTGCAGCCCAACACCCCCCAAAACAGCCCAATAACCCATCTAAACCACCTCCATGTTCTCCGTTGTTTGATCACGATCGTGCGGGCGAAAACCGCACCCCATTTGGACTCTCCTAGCTCCCTCTACCTATAAATATGTGATCCCCTTCAAAATTTCGGGTCCAAACCCTAGTCTCCTTCCACCTCACGCGCCCGGACAAGTCCGCGTCCGTCGGACGTGTCCGCCACCACCGCCCGGCCACTCACAATGCGCCAGGTGTCCGCCCGGCCATCCCCGCCTCCGTGGCCCGGCGAGCCTGAGGAGGGTCCGCCTGGCCCATCGTCGCCTCGCCGCCGCCTCGCGCAAAACCCTAGCGCCAGCGCCGTCGCCCGAGACCCTCGCTGGCGACGCACGCCTCTGCCGCCTCCCACCGTCGACGGCGTCGCCGACCACCGCCGTCCTCCGCCCGCTGCCGCCTCCGTGCCGCCCGAGGCCGCGTGCCTCCTCCACCATCCTCTGCATGCCGCCGCCTCCGCGTCGCCCTCCTCTGACCCGACTCCGGCCGCCATCGCCGCTACTCCGGGGATCTCGCACCGTTCATCCTCGATCCGCGTGCCCCAACCCTAGATCTGGTCCTTCGGAGGGTAAAAAACGCCTAAGTCCTGAAAATCCGTATTATTTTTATGCCATCTTTATCATGTCATATCTTGGTGACTGGGACCCAAAATCATGCATATAATATGTCGAAATATTCGTCTCATTAAGCTCTTCATGTTAGTACCATTTTCATGCAAGTTACTGTCCATTTTGATGCCATTACCATCGTTGCAAGAGTGCTATAAATTGTTAACTGCTGGTTCTTAACAGAACATGGTGATTTGACATTTTCGTTGCATTTTGTGTGTGCCTCCTATCAGCATGATGTCTACATGTTTTATGATCTACATCATGCCATATTTACAGAGGTGCAAGTATTGTATTTTTGTGATCTATGTGGTGACTAGCACATGAATGCAAAATAGGCTCCGTAATGTTGTTGTTTTCAGGCACTTAGTATTTTGCAAAGTCCTTTTCCTGATGCTATTCCGATGCCATGTAAACCTGTTGCTAACATGAGATCCATGCTAATTTTGAGATAGTTCATTAAGGATGTTTTGAAGATGTGGTGTTGCTCTATCAATTCATGCCTCTGGTTGCAATTATGGAGTGGTCTAGATTGTCATTACCATGCTATACTTTTGCTATATTTTATTCCTGGTAGAATGTTATCATGAGATTCCCTTTTGCTATATTTTTTTCCTGGTATGCTTGTGTTGTCATGTAATGCTTTGTGGTGAGTGGCATGAGCTTGCATAGTTGCTATCATGAATCTTTTTCTGCCATGTCCTGAATTCCACTAAGTTTGAATCTGTTTATAAAACTTGCTATGTTTACATGGGTGACATTCAATTTTTATGCCTTTTGGCTCATGTTCAGTAAGGGTGTTTTATTCTATGCATTTCGTAGAAGCATGTCGTGCCTTTGTTTGCCATGATATGTTCCTGCAACATGTTGCTAGCTAGCTATAAACTTTGTTTCCTGATGTTGTTTATGCCATGTTAGTATTTTCACCAAGTCTGTGAAGCTGATATCTTTTGCACTTTTGCCATGCTTGCTTGAACGTGTTATATTCTGATTTAGCCGTAGCTCAGTGTTTATGTTTGGTCAAGCATCTCTTGTACATCACTGCCATATGCTTTATTGTTATGTTCGAGTGCAGTAGCTAAGTTTCTTGTTGCATTCTAAGTTCTATCATGTTGTTAATCGCAGATTTGCACCATTCTTGTGTTGCTTGTCATTTGCAAACCCTACATCCGTTTCCAGTGATCCTTATATCAATTTAAACCAAAATCACCTCATCTTTCCAGCGGCATACTTGGTTTGCCAAGTTGATGCCTTGATCAGTCTTTCCCTTCCGTTGCATGCATATGCATTGCATATCACATCTTGCATATCATGCCCTGTATTGCATCATGTTGCTTGTGCATTACACCATGATTGATTGTGTTCCATTGCTTGTGTTCTTGCTTTGGGTAGAGCCGGGAGAGGAGTACGTGAACAAGGAACCTCTTGAGTATGCTAATGAGGATCAAGCTTACGACAACTCTGAGAACATTGCAGGCAAGATGACCATACCCTTGATATCACTTCTATCTTTGCTTTGCTAGTTGTTCGTTCTATCGCTATGTCGCACTACCTACCACTTGTTATATCATGCCTCCCATATTGCCATGTCAAGCCTCTAACCCACCTTCCTAGCAAACCTTTCTTTGCCTATGTTACCGCTTTTGCTCAGCCCCTCTTATAGCGTTTTTAGTTGCATGTGAAGTTGAAGTTTGTTCCATGTTGGAACATGGAGATGTCGGGATATCATATTATCTCTTTTATTTTAATTAATGCATCCATATACTTGGTAAAGGGTGGAAGGCTCGGCCTTATGCCTGGTGTTTTGTTCCACTCTTGCTTCCTTAGTTTCCGTCATACCGGTGTTATGTTCCTTGATTTTTGCGTACCTTACGCGGTTGGGGTTATGGGACCCCCTTGACAGTTCGCCTTGAATAAAACTCCTCCAGCAAGGCCCAACCTTGGTTTTGCATTTGCCTACCTAAGCCTTTTCCCTTGGGTTCTACATACCCGAGGGTCATCTTTATTTTAACCCCCCCGGGCTAGTGCTTCTCTAAGTGTTGGTCCAAACCGAGTAGACTACGTGCCCTGAGAACGAGATATGTGCAGCTCCTATCGGTATTTGTCGGCACATTCGGGAGGCTTTGTTGGTCTTGTTTTACCATTGTCGAAATGCCTTGTAACGGGCATTCCAAGACTGATTGGGTCTTTCCAGGAGAAGGAATATCCTTCATTGACCGTGAGAGCTTGTGACGGGCTAAGCCGGGACACCCCTCCAGGGTATAAACTTTCGAGAGTCGTGCCCGCAGTTATGTGGCAGATGGGAATTTTTTAATATCTGGTTGTAGATAACTTGATACTTCATTTAATTAAAATGAATCAACTGTGTGTGTAGCCGTGATGGTCTCTTTTCGGCGGACTCCGGGAAGTGAACATAGCCTTGGGTTATGTTTTAACGTAAGTGGTTTCAGGATCACTTCTTGATCACTTATATCTTTTCGACTGTTGCGTATGTTCTCATCTCACTCTTATTTGTGTATGTTAGCCACGATATTTGCTTAGCGCTTGTTGTAGCTCCACCTCATTACCTTATCCTACCCATAAGCTTAAATAGTCTTGATCTCGCGGGTGTGAGATTTCTGAGTCCTCGTGACTCACGGATACTTCCAAACAGTTGCAGGTGCCGATGATACCAGTGCAGGTGATGCTACCGAACTCAAGTGGGAGTTCAATGAGGATCTGGGTCATTACTATGTTTCGTTTCCTGATGATCAGTAGTGGAGCCTAGTTGGGACGATCGGGGATCTAGCATTTGGGGTTGTCTTCTTTTATTTTGGTTCCATAGTCGAACCTTGATTGTACTCTGGATGATGTATGTTTAACATGTTATTTGCGTGAAGTGGTGATTGTAAGACAACTCTTTATCCCTTTCTTATTCAGTACATGGGATTGTGTGAAGATTACCCCTCTTGCAACAAAACCACCATGCAGTTATGCCTCTAAGTCGTGCCTCGACACGTGGGAGATATAGCCGCATCGTGGGCATTACAAGTTGGTAATCAGAGCCATCCCTGACTTAGGAGCCCCATGCTTGATCGAATTGCTGACGTTGTTCAGTCTAGAACAAAATGTTTTGAGTGTTAGGATTATATATATCGGAGAGTAGGATTCTTTTTACTCCTCAGTCCCTTCGTCGCTCTAGTGAGGCCTCCTGACGTAGATGTTTTGACTTTCCTCTCCTCAAATTTCACGAAATTTTTCTTAGGATCACGCGGGTATCTTGGGATTGTTCCAATATTCTTGTGACGAGAACATTGTTCTTGGTGCCTCCTGACATTTAGCGGTTGTGTCAGTGTCCCGGGGAGTTGAGCTCCGAGGTGTTGTCGTCACAATTTTATCGTTGTAGTTCTGGAATACCTGAGTTCGCCGACATTGAAAATCTCTTTTATGCAGTTGTTCATGAGATAACCTCGACACCACCCAGTACTGGGGCGGGAGTTCGGGAGTATTTCTATAACTCGTATAACGGATGCTTTTCGAAGGTTGAGGTACATGATTTCCGAAGGTTTCTTGGTTATGTGTTAAAGGATGGATACAGATGGATGTAGGGATTGTTAGTTTGGGTGAGATATTATGCTTCCCCTGTATGCCCAACACCTGATTGCATAACCAGAAAGTTTCAGGAGTTTATAGGTGGGAGTTCAAGTTGCTCTACTATTTCTTCCCGCAGATATTGGTTTGTGCTTGGGTAATCCTTACCACTTATTTGTTCCAGTCGTACGTTGTTGTTTCATTCATCAACCTTTATCAAAGTGGATTCTCACCTTAATGGACGTGTGATGTTTACTTTGGAATTCATTCGTTCATTCCTTGTTCGAATGTTCATTGTGAAGACTATATGTTGCAATTTCTATCCGGTGATTCAGCTTGTCAATCTGTTTATCAAGATTCTAACGGATGTCACCCTCTTCAGGATGGCTCCTCCAACGTGTCAGAATCCGGAATGCAATGATGGGAGTCAGGCAAACCCTCCACCACCACCTCCACCTCCGGCGGCATGGCAAGATATCATGCAGCCACCAACGCCAACACCCAGATGCTTTTGCAACTTTTGCAAGAGCGCAACCAAGGTCAAGGAAACCAAGGAAATCAAGTCCGACGGAATTTCAACGATCAGCCTCAGTTTGCTACCCTCAACTAGTTCCTTGCAAATCAGCCGAAGTCTTTCAGCAACTGTGCCGAGGCCATGGACGCTGATGATTGGCTCGTGGACATCTGCAAGCATTTTGAATGTAGCAATGTCAGGCCTGAGGACTTTGTCAAGTTTGCTTCGTTTCAACTCAAGGACCAAGCTGCTGATTGGTTTCAACAATATAGAGATTCCAAAGGAGGTCGTGTGATTACCTGGGATGATTTCCGCCAAGACTTCAAAGCTCACCACATTCCTACAAGTGTTGCTGAGAGCAAGCGTGAGGAGTTCCGCAATCTCAAGCAAGTCAGCATGTCCGTGTATCAATACAATATCTAGTTTCAAAAACTTGCTCGCTTCGCTAAACAAGACATTCCTGATGAAAAGAGTATGACCTATCAATTCAGAGGTGGCCTCAGAGAAGATCTGCAGTTAGCTCTCGTGCTTCTTGAGCCGACTGAGTTTGATCAATTCTATAACATGGCCCTCAAGCAAGAAGCTTCTCAGCTCAAGTGTGAGGCTTATAAGAAGAGAATCAGGGATATAGTTCAGTATACTTCTTCCTCGCAACTGGTAGCTAAGCAACAAAAGTTCTGGCTTCCTCCTCCTCTGTTTTGCTAGCCCTACTAGAAGAAGAGCAAAGGTGGCCGTGGATCTTCCCACCCACCCAACCCAGGTTATCAGAACAAGTCTCGGTCTCAAGCTCCAAGGTCAAGTGCTCCTTATCATCGTCCGCTCTTAGAAGTGACTTGCAACAAGTGTCAGCAGAAAGGTCACTATGCAAACAAGTGCTTAAACCAAAGGCGCCTTTCGCCTCCTCCTCCTATGCGATCTTCAAGAAATGCAGTGGTCAAGCATAATCCCAAGCATGCTAACGTGAACATGATGAACGCAGCTCAGACAGAGGATTCTTCAGATGTGATCATGGGTAACCTTTCAGTTAACTCCATTCCTGCTAAAGTCTTATTTGATACTGGTGCATCGCATTCTTTCATCTCATACCCATTTGCATCGAAGAACAATGTTGACACAGAGATTTTGTCCATAGTTATGCAAGTTGTTTCTCTGGGAAAGCTTATGACTTCTAGTTTGGTTGCTCCCGATGTCTCTGTCCAGATGGGAACTATAAATTTTTGTCTTCTCCAATTGTTCTTGGTGACTCGGATATTGATCTAATTCTCGGGATGGATTGGCTTTCTAAGAACAAGGCTCAGCTTGATTGTGCTGCCAGAGAGATTCAACTGACACACTCTTCTGATGATGTGATCATCTATGCCGCTCGGGATGAAACCATTCGACAGTTTTCTCTCAATGAGAAGGGCAAGTTGGATGCAATCTCTCAGGTTCCAGTCTTTTGTGCATACCAAGACGTCTTTCTAGAAGAGCTTCCGGGAATGCCTCCTCACTGGCCAGTTGAATTCATTATCGATCTTGAGCCTGGTACGGAACCCGTTTGCAAGCGTCCTTACAACCTTGGACCTAAGGAGCTGAAGGAATTGAAGAAATAGATCGATGAACAAGAGCTTCTGGGTCTGATCAGACCGAGTTCATCTCCATGGGGTTGTGGTGTTCTTTTTGTCCACAAGAAGTATGGCACATACCGACTTTGTGTCAACTACCTTCCATTGAACAAGAAGACAATAAAGAACAAGTATCCACTTCCCAACATCAATGAGCTACTCGAGCAACTTAAAGGTGCTAAAGTATTCTCCAAGCTTGACCTCCGCATGGGTTATCATCAGATTCACATTCGTGAACAAGATATTCCCAAGACAACATTCAGAACAAGCTATGGTTCTTATGAATATACTGTCATGTCTTTCGGCCTTGTCAATGCTCCCCCAACGTTCTCTCGCATGACGAACTTCATCTTCAACCCTTACACAAATGATTTCGTCCTGGTGTATCTCGATGATATCTTGGTCTTCTCCAAGAATAAGAAGGATCATGCCAAGTATTTGAGATTAGTGCTCGACAAGCTCAGAGAGCATCAATTCTATACGAAGTTTTCCAAATGTGAGTTTTGGCTTGATGAAGTTCTTTACCTTGGTCATATCGTCTCCGCCAAGGGCATAGCTGTTAATCCCGAGAAGGTGTCTGCAATTGTGAACTGGGAACCTCCTCAGAATGTCAAGCAGCTCCGCAGTTTTCTTGGACTTCTAAGCTATTGTCGAAGATTCATTGAGAATTTCTCTAAGATTGCAAAGCCTCTCTCCAACCTCCTTCAAAAGCATGTCAAGTATGTATGGACACCTGAGTGTGACGTTGCTTTCAACACCCTCAAAGAGAAGCTTGCCTCAGCTCCTGTCCTGACTCCTCCTAATGAATCCAAGCCATTCGAAGTTTTTTGTGATGCCTCTTTGCAAGGTCTAGGAGCTGTGTTAATGCAAGAGAAAAAATTTGTTGCTTATACCTCTCGTCAGTTGAAGCCAAATGAAAGGAACTACCCCACTTACGATCTTGAGTTGGCGGCAGTTGTCCATGCATTAATAACATGGAGACATCTCTTGTTGGGAAGGAAAGTGGACTTTTTCACAGATCACAAGAGCCTCAAGTACATCTTCACTCAACTCAACCTCAACCTCAGGAAGACTCGTTGGGTCGAAATGATTCAAGAATACAACCCAAGTATTGAATATACTCCAGGCAAGGCCAATGTCATTGCAGATGCTTTGAGCAGGAAGGCTTACTGCAACAGCTTAATCCTCAAGCCTTTCCAACCGTATCTTTGTGAAGCTTTCCGCAAACTCAACCTCCAAGTTGTTCCTCAAGGTTTTCTTGCCAACCTCCAAGGCACTCCTACTTTGGAAGACCAAATTCGTGAGGCACAACTCCTTGATACCATGGTGAATAAGGTGAAACGTGGTATTGCCAAGGGCCTATCCAAATACAAGTGCTATCGCATTGATGAGAAAGACACTTTATTCTTCGAGGACCCGATTGTGGTTCCTAATGGTGATCTAAGGAAGGTCATAATGAACGAAGCGCACAATTATCTTCTTTCCATTCATCCTGGAAGTACAAAGATGTACCATGACCTCAAGCAGTCGTATTGGTGGACGTGAATGAAGCGAGAGATTGATCAATTCGTGAATGAATGTGATGCCTGCCGAAGGGTGAAAGCAGAACACCAACGACCAACTGGTCTCCTCCAACCTCTTGCTATTCCAGAATGGAAGTTTGACCATATCGAGATGGACTTCGTTACTGGATTTCCTAAGTCCAAGCGTGGGAATGATGCTATCTTCGTTGTCATTGACAAGCTTACAAAAGTGTCTCATTTCCTTCCAATCAAAGAATCTATCACATCAGCTCAGTTGGCAGAGCTATACACCTCCATAATTGTCTCCTTGCACAATATTCCACAATTGATATCTTCAGACCATGGAAGCATTTAAACTTCTAAGTTCTGGGACTCCTTCCAAAAGGCCATGGGAACCAACATTCGCTTCAGCATAGCTTTCCATCCTCAAACTAGTGGCCAAGTCAAGCGAGTAAATCAAATTCTCGAAGATATGCTCAGGGCTTGTGTCATATCTTTTGGTATGATGTTGGAAGATTGTCTTCCATATGCCGAGTTCTCCTACAACAACAGCTTCCAAGCGAGTTCAGGCAAGGCCCCATTCGAAATTCTCTATGGCAGAAAGTGCCGTACTCCTCTCAATTGGTCAGAGACTGGTGAACACCAACTTCTTGGCAATGAATTGATCACCGAAGTTTAAGAAATGTGTAAATTCATCCGTGAAAATCTCAAAGCCACGCAATCGCGCCAGAAGAGTTACTATGATAGCAAGCACCATGACTTGGCTTTCGAGATCGGAGACCATGTCTACCTCCGCGTCTCTCCAATGAAAGGCACTCATCACTTCAGTATCAATGGGAAGCTTTCCCCGAGATGCGTGGGTCCTTTCAAGATCATTGGCAAAAGAGGCGACCTCGCGTATCAAATTGAGCTTCCGTCCAACTTCGCAAATGTGCACGATGTGTTTCACGTGTCACAGCTTCGCAAGTGCTTAAAGACCCCCGAGCGCACTATCAACTTTGAAGAGATTGACCTCCAAGAAGATCTGTCTTATCATGAGCATCCTGTTGTTATTATTGAAGAAACCGAGCACAAGACTCGCAACAAGTCAATCAAATTCCTGAAAGTGAAGTGGTGACACCATTCCGACCGAGAAGCCACCTAGGAACGCGAGGATCACCTCTGTTCTGAATATCCGGAGTTCTTTCAGTCCTAGATCTCGGGACGAGATCCTCTTGTAGTGGACTAGTGGTGGAGTGTTGTAACAACCCGGATGTAACTTTCCATATTTGCAACTCCGACTGTTGCCATTTTTGGCTATGTGATATGATATTTCCATCATGGTTGGGTTTTTGTCTTCCGTTTTGTATTTTTTTTAATGTCATGCATTTCATATCATGTCATCATGTGCATCTCATTTGCATACGTGTTCGTCTCATGCATCTGAGCATTTTTCCCGTTGTCCGTTTCACAATCCGACACTCGCACATGCACCCGGCGCACCCCTCGGAATGGGCCGAGATTTGTCAAGTGGCCTTGGTGCATCACCAATAGACCGCCTGTCAAATTTCGTTCCATTTGGAGGTCGTTTGATGCCCCAACGGTTATCCGGGTAACCGCAAAAGCCTCTTTTGTGTTGGAGCCCAACACCCCTCTAAAACAGCCCAATAAGCCATCTAAACCACATCCATGTTCTCCGTTGTTGGATCACAATCGTGTGGGCGAAAACCGCATGTCATTTGGACTCTCCTAGCTCCCTCTACCTATAAATATGTGATCCCCTTCAAAATTTCGGGTCCAAACCCTAGTCTCCTTGCACCTCGCGCCGCCGGACACGTCCGCATCCATCGGACGCGTCCACCACCACCGCCCGGCCACTCACAACACGCGACGTGTCCGCCCAGCCGTCCCTGCCGCCGCCTCCCGGCCCATTGCTGCCTCGCTGCCGCCTCACGCGAAACCCTAGTGCCCACACCGCCCGGCTCCTTCGTGCCGTCGCCCGAGACCCTCGCCGGCTTCGCATGCCTCCGCCGCCTCCCACCGGTGCCGGCATCTCCGACCACCGCCACCACCGCCGCGGGGCCGCGTCACCCGAGGCCGCGTGCCTCCTCCGTCGTCCTCCGCCCGCCGCCGCCTCCGCGCCGCCCTCCTCCGACCCGACTCCGGCCATTGTCGTCGCAACTTCGGCGAGCTCACACTGGTCATCCTCGATCCGCGTGCCCCAACCCTAGATCTAGACTTTCAGAGGGTAAAAATCGCCTAAGTCCCGAAAATCCCTATTATTTTTATGCCATCTTCATCATGTCATATCTCGGTGACCGTGACTCCAAATCATGCATATGATATGTAAAAATATTCGCCTCGTTAAGCTCTTCATGTTTTTGTAGCATTGTCATGCATGTTACTGTCCATTTTGAAGCCATTACCACCGTTTCAAGAGTGCTATAAAATGTTAACTACCAGTTCTTAACAGAACATGGTGATTTGACATTTTCGTTGCATTTTGTGTGTGCATCCTATGAGCATGATGTCTACATGTTTTATGATCTCCATCATGCCATATTTATAGAGGTGCATGTCTTGTATTTTTTATCTATGTGGTGACTAGCACAAGCATGCAAAGTAGGCTCCGTAATGTTGCTAAGTACTTTTCCTGATGTTATTTAATGCCATGTAAACTTGTTGCTACCATGAGATCCATGCTCATTTTGATATAGTTCAGGAAGGATGTTTTGAAGATTGTGGTGTTGCTCTATCCATTCATGGCTCTAGTTGCAATTATGGTGTTCTCTAGATTGTCATTACCGTGCACTATTTTTGCTATATTTTATTCCTGGTAGAATGTTATCATGAGATTCAGTTTTACCATGTGATTTGCTAGTGATCCATGCATCCTATGAACTTGCTCTTGACATGTTTAGCTTCATAAACATGTATTCTTACTGTTGGTATGATTGTGTTGTCATGTAATGCTTTGTGGTGAGTGGCATGAGCTTGCAAAGTTGCTATTCCGAATCTGTTTATAAAACTTGCTATGTTTACATGGGTGCCATCCTATTTTCTGTGCCTTTTTGGCTCATGTTCAGTAAGGGAATTTTGTACTATGCACATCATAGAAGCATGCCATTCCTTTGTTTGCCATGATATTTTCATGTAGCATATTGCTAGCTAGCTCTAAACTTTGCTTCCTGATGCTATTTATGCCATGTCAGTATTTTCACCAAGTCTGTGAAGCTGATATCTTTTGCACTTTTGCCATGCTTGTTTGAACCTATTCTAGTGTGATTTAGCCGTAGATCGGTGCTCATGTTTTGTCAAGCATCTCTTGTACATCACTGCCATATGCTTTGTTGGTATGTTGGAGTGCAGTAGCTTAGTTTCTTGTTGCATTCTAAGTGCTATCATGTTGTTAATCGCATATTTGCACCATTCTTGTGTTGCTTGTCATTTGCAAACCGTGCATTCGTTTCCGGCGATCCTTATATCGATTTCAACCGAAATCACCTTATCTTTCTAGCGGCATACTTGGTCTGCCAACTTGATGCCTTATCATTCTTTCCCTTCCGGAGCACGCATATGCATTGCATATCACATCTTCGATATCATGCCATGTATTACATCATGTTGATTATGCATTGCACTGTGATTGATTATTGTTCCATTGCTTGTGTTCTTGCTTTGGGTAGAGCCGGGAGACGAGTACGCGAACAAGGAACCTGTTGAGTATGCTAACGAGGATCAATCTTACGACAACTCTGAGAACATTGCAGGCAAGATGACCATACCCTCGATATCACTTCTATCTTTGCTTTGCTATTTGTTCGTTCTATCTCTAACTCCCATATTGCTGTGTCACGCCTCTAACCCACCTTCCTAGCAAACCGTTGTTTTGCTATGTTACCGCTTTTACTCAGCCCCTCTTATAGCGTTGTTAGTTGTAGGTGAAGTTGTTCCATGTTGGAACATGGAGATATTGGGATATCATATTATCTCTTTTATTATAATTAATGCATCTATATACTTGGTAAAGGGTGGAAGGCTCAGCCTTATGCCTGGTGTTTTGTTCCACACTTGCCGCCTTAGTTTCTGTCATAGCGGTGTTATGTTCCTTGATTTCTGCGTTCCTTACGCGGTTGGGGTTATGGGACCCCCTTGATAGTTCGCCTTGAATAAAACTCCTCCAACAAGGCCCAACCTTGGTTTTACATTTGCCTACCTAAGCCTTTTCCCTTGGTTTCTGCATACCCGAGACTGATCGGGTCTTTTCGGGAGAAGGAATATCCTTCGTTGACCATGAGAGCTTGTGATGGGATAAGTTGGGACACCCCTACAGGGTATAAACTTTCGAGAGCAGTGCCCGCGGTTATGTGGCAGATGGGAATTTGTTAATATCCGGTTGTAGAGAACTTGACACTTGACTTAATTAAAATGAATCAACCGCATGTGTAGCCGTGATGGTCTCTTTTCGGTGGAGTCCAGGAAGTGAACACGATCTTGGGTTATGTTTGAACGTAAGTAGTTTTAGGATCACTTCTTGATCACTTATAGATTTTCGAACGTTGCATATCTTCTCATCTTACTCTTATTTGCGTATGTTAGCCACCATATTTGCTTCGCGCTTGCTGCAGCTCCACCTCATTACCTTATCCTACCCATAAGCTTAAATAGTCTTGATCTCGTGGGTGTGAGATTGCTGAGTCCTCGTGACTCACGGATACTTCCAAACAGTTGCAGGTGCCGATGATACCAGTGTAGGTGACGCTACCAAACTCAAGTAGGAGTTCGACGAGGATCTGGGTCGTTACTATGTTTCGTTTCCTGATGATCAGTAGTGGAGCCCAGTTGGGACCACCAGGGATCTAGCATTTGGGGTTGTCTTCTTTTATTTTGGTTCCATAGACGGAGCCTGATTGTACTCTGGATGATGTATGTTTAACATGTTATTTGTGTGAAGTGGCGATTGTAAGCCAACTCTTTATCTCTTTCTTATTTAGTACATGGGATTGTGTGAAGATTACCCCACTTGCGACAAAACCACCATGCGGTTATGCCTCTAAGTCGTGCCTCGACACATGGGATATATAGCCGCATCGTGGGCGTTACAAAGCGGCTAAGCAATATATGGTGGCTAACTTACGAGTACAAGTGTAAGATGAGAAACTACGCAACGGTCGCGAACTAGTAATGATCAAGAAGTGATCCTGAACTGCTTATGTTCAAACATAACCCAAACCGTGTTCTCTTCCCGAACCTCGTCGAAAAGAGACAGTCACGGTTACACACGCGGTTGGTGTATTTTAATTTGAATATGGTGTCAAGTTCTCAACAACCGGATATTAAAAAACTCCCATCTGCCACATAACCGCGGGCACGGCTCTTGAAAGATTAAACCCTGTAGGGGTGTCCCAACTTAGCCCATGACAAGCTCATGATCTGCTGAGACAATCCTCCATCATGGGACATCCGATCAAACTCGGGATCCCAGTGCACAAGACATTTCGACAATGGTAAAACAAGTCCAGCAAGACCACCCGGTGCGTCGGTGCCCCGATAGGAGCCACGCGTATCTCGTTCTCAGGATATCACCGTCTATGCAAATTGGACGATAGCCAAAATACCATCGAGTTTCCCCCAGGTGGCACTGCCGACTGCTAGGTAGGTGGGCCAACACTCATGAGGAGCACTGTCCCGGGGGGTTGATTAAGAGACCTCGGGGGCCAGCAGGTCCCTATGCAAGTATTTAGTTGTTATTAGGAAAATGGTAAAACCAATGTTGGGCCTTGCTGGAAGAGTTTTATTCAAAGCGAACTGTCAAGAGGGGCCCATAAACCCTCACCGTGTTAGGGACGCAAAATCAAGGAACATAACACTAGTATGCCGGGAACTAAGGCGGCAAGAGTGGAACAAAACACCAGGCAAAAGGTCGAGCCTTCCACCCTTTACCAAGTATATAGATGCATTATTTAAATAAGAGATATTGTGATATCCCAAGATATCCATGATATCCATGTCCCAACAAGGAACAACCTGCAACTAGCAACACTATAAGAGGGGCTGAGCAAAGCGGTAACATAGCCACACAACGGTTTGCTGGGATGGTGGAAAAAGTTAGAGGCTAACATGGCAAATTGGGAGGCTTGATAAAGAAGTGGTAGGTAGCATGACATAGTAATAGCATCGAGATAACAAGCAAAGCAAAGATAGTAGTGAGATCCAAGGTGACGGTCATCTTGCATGAAATCCCGCTAGGAAGAAGAACGAGTCCATGAAGTAGACGAATCAACGTAGTCGAATGGATCCTCACCATCGCAACGTAACTGGAACTATCGAGAAGGAGCACAACCAGAAATAAGAAAACACACAAGCATAAACATGACATGGAAAAGAACACATGCCACATGCACGATGAACATGAATGCATATGAAGAATGCAACAGACGACGCTAAGAGGCTACCGGTACGAGGGATAGGATGCCGGGAAGGACAGAGGTGGTGACAAGATGGAGATGGGAAAGCTATTGCAAACCAAGCATGCCACATGATAGATTGGAATATTCTAGTTGAAAACGATATAAGGATCACCGGAAACGGATGCATGGTTTGCAAATGATGAGCAAAACAAAATGCAATGCAAAGCTATTTAAAAAAGCAACATGCCAACTTGGATGCAATGTTTAAATCTGCTACAACACTCAAACATGGAAACAAATGGCGTGGCATTGAAGTACATAACACTCAATACAAAACATGATCACTGAGCTATTTCTAAAACTTACTAGATCATCACCAAAATAGCATGGCAAAATGGCAAATGATAATAGTTTAACAGACTTAGTGAAAACACCGAACATGGCAGGAAACAGATTCAGGACGCAATGCTTAGGCCTAGTAAACTACATGCAACAGGAACTTATCATGACAAACTAGAACATGACATTCATGTACTAAATGCACTTAACAAGACTCCCTTACTAAACATGCTCCAAATCTCTACAGATATGATGATAGCATCAATGCAAAATGGCAAATCATATATGCAGTTTCAGGCTTGGTGAAATAACGAAGCATGGCATAAGCAGATTTGAGTAGGCATGTTTGCAAGCTTGTTGAACTCACTACAATGCATTACATGGCATGAAACAAAATCTATCAGTAAGATGGAATGTTAATGAACCTATTAACGTGCAAAACTACCACAAATCATGATTGAATTTAAATACACAAACATGACAAAAAGGCATATGCTGCATATATGACATGTTTATAAACTTGCTCAAAAGATGAAATGGATGCCATAGATGCATTGGTGGGATTTGTCTACCCCAAAAACATATATAATTTGTATGGGTTGCTATAGAAAAATATCCACAAATGATATAAGTCATATACTACCTTATATGGAAACACATAGAAATGGAATCCGCCAGATCTGGAATGTCTAGATTTGGACCTACCTGATTTGAAAAGCGGGCACTTTCCAAAAATGGAATTTCCCTGGAATAATAAAAGAAAAGGGAAAAAGGGAGATGGCGTATGGGCCCTGGATGCATGTGTGTATGACAGTGGGTCCGGATCATCAGTGTCACACTAAAAGGAAAAAATGCCAATCCAAAAATGCAGATCCTAGGATTCGATCCATCATCTCTTGTGTAGAACAAAGGGACGCTGACCACTGTGCTATATGGGAATTTGTGGTGTGGAGGGCACCTGGCTACTTTCGAACTAGAGCCAAAAGGCCGAGACTTTGGCCATGGTTGCCCGATGCTGGAGGCGAGCGACGAAGGCGAGCAAGGCAGTGACGACTGCAGCTAGATCATAGCACCGAGCCTGCGGGATGTGCAAGGGAGTGCGGGTGTGGGGGTGTGCGAGCAAACGCTCTAGCATGAGCTCACGGAATGCAAGCTGCGTGCACTACAAAAAAAATACACTTCCGTGATGATACGTGTTTGTCACAGTAGGTCGCTTTTTTTGTCATGCATGTACATCCATGACAAATTTATGACAGAATCAAGATAGTCATACCTGTGCTGTCGTAGAAGTGTTCCATGACATTACCAAAATTATCATCACGGAAGTGTCCACTTTCATGACGATAAATCGCGCGTCACAGAAGTGATTTTGTCAAGGGTGACCGACAAGTGGCATCCACCGTAACGGAACACCGTTAAGCTATCGGGTTGGGTTTTGGATCCGATAACCCATTAACAGCCCCGACCAATGGGGATTTTCCACGTGTAAAATCATCATTGGCTAGAGGAAACACGTGTCGGCTCATCGTCGGGACAGATGTCATCCACTCACTGGACAGAAGGCGCCTATGATACGTCGACACGTGGCACGGCCCAACAAGTTTAAATGGGCCGGCCCAACGAAAGGCCCACAAGATTTTGCGGACCATAATGGGCCGGCCCAGCTAAAGGCCCATGAGATTTTGCGGACCATAATGGGCTGGCCCAGCTAAAGGCCCACAAGATTTCGCGTGCCATAATGGGCCGGCCCAGGTACAGACCCACAAGATTTTTGTGTGCCATAATAGGCCGACCCAGGTAAAGGCCCACAAAATTCTTGCGGATCATAATGGGCCAGCCCAGCTAAAGGCCCACGAGATTTCGCCAACATTAATGGGCCGGCCCAGCTGTAGGCCCACAAGATTTTGAGGACCCTAGTAGGCCGGCCCGTTAACTGGCTGCCATGTTTTGGGCCAAATGCCGACCCATATTTGATATGGTCTATTAATGGCTTGCCACGCTCTGGGCCTAATAGTGGCCCATATGAGATCCGGCCCATTAAAAGCCTACCACGTTCTGGGCCAAATTACGGCCCAGATCAGTCCGGCCCTTTAAGAGGTTTTGGGCCTAATTATGGCCCATATCAGATTCGGCTCGTCAACTGGACACTATGCTTTTGGGCCCACTTGCTAAAGGCCCACTTAGTAATTCGGCCTGATATTAGTTTTGGCCTGTTAAGGGCCCGTTTAACATTTCGTCCCTATATTAATTTCAGCCTGTTAAAAGCCCGTCATATAGTTGGGCCTAACTACGGCCTGGTTTGCATCCGGCCTGCTCGCAGCCGATATCTGATTGGGCCAAACAAGGACCGAGACAATTTTTCGGCCTGTTAAAAGCCCGTGATTTGATTCGCACAATCATGGGCCGGGGTTCATTTCGGGCTGCTGCCGGCCCGTGAGCTGATCGGCACGTTTCAGGCCCAACCTACATCGTGATTGCATGACGACCCGATTATGTACCGTAATTTTACGGTTTGGACGGTTTACTGCGAAGACAGGATATATATACAGTAAAATAACTGCAGCATCGTGAATAAGAAAAAACCTATACTATACAATAAAGAAATTACGGCATATTACATCCACTGGGCATCAAAGTTCGCCACTATGATAATAAAGCACAAGCAGACAATAGATTACATACACTGGGCATCAAAGATCGCCACCAGTGCAAATAAACACGCCGACAAAATAATATACAAAACCGACAGCAGTTCAATAGAGTTCAAGAAAGGTTAGCCCTGCTGGGGAGCTGCAGCGCAAGCAGCTGAGCAAGATGATGAGACTGCGCTTGTTCAACACTTATATCTTCCTCACTCTGAAAGATAAACAAGCAGACAGATGACTGGTTTTGCACATAAAAGTATTAGTGCTGACAATTCATCACATTTCTTACTGACGAATAAAGTGACACAATTTAAATTTGCATTAACACAATATGGTATTGTTCAGGTCAAGACATGGCAGGAAATGACATTGTCAAGGAGTTGGCAGCTTGACGACACCACTGGATTACAGATCAAGAACTCATAAGTATCAATGGTTAGTGTGCTGTCAATTTATACCATTTCAGATTGGCAAATAAAGAGACGGTTTAAATAATAGTAGAATGATATGACATTTTTCATAGTTAAGACATTGCAGAATATGACATTGTGCTGTAGTGGGTAGGTTCACTATACCACTAGATTACAGATGAAGAATAGAAGCATACATGCAGTGCAAAAGAAGATCACTTGCTTTGTATAGTTTAATTTACATGGTATGAACAAGGAACTTGGTTGTACAACTGAAAACTTAAATTGAGAAAGGACGAACTTTTGTTTATGAACTACATATAATAAATTTTAAACAAGCAATTTGATGCAAACACCAAAAATAAACAGCTGTTGCAGTCATGCCTAACCAAATATATACAACAAAGTTTGAAGGCTTGAGATGGACAAACTTACATTATTGGTGAAGACAGACTCTATGAAGGCCTTGTCCATGCTGATGGGGGGGGGGGGCAATTCAAGAAGTTTACCACAAAATCTTCTTCAAAAGCATTGCCTTTATTCTACATTTTTGTTAAGAGTAAATATAGATGTGATAATATACGAAAAAATGGAGAATATTTAAGATAAGATGAAGAGTGATGCTACATAACCAAGTAGCTATAAATGTAAGTGCAGTGATACAGGCAAAAGGTACAACCAAGAGCAATGCACAGCTAAACTTCTTCAGTACCAACCTTATGGTAAGAGTAAATATAGATCTGATGTGTAGAAAATGGAGGGCAAAGGAAAATAAGCTGCAGAGTGATGGTACATGAACAACTACCTGTCATTATAAGTACATTGATAAAGGACAACATGTACTTACAAGAACAATGCAGTGCTAAAAAACATTGGCATTGGACATATTCTACACTAATGTAACCATTCATATAGATCAGATAATTCGGAGCGAACAATTGATAAGCAAGCTATCATGCATACTGCTGTCACATAATGAACCAGGTATGTATGCAAGTACAGTGATACAAGACAACAGGTACTAACAAGAGCAAAGCAGCGTGCATCATATTTGAGATATCCTGTCGTTCTTGTCAAACTGGAATTCTTCTTTGAGCAGATTTCCTGCAAAAAAGATCCGTAAGGCACATGCGGAAAAGTAGAAGTTCAAATTGTCATGTGATTTCATAGACAGTACCTCATCCTAGGAACGAGACCAATGCATAACAAGGTTTTTCCATTCAATGTCTTCTAAATTTAGCACACGAGACTTCACCAGGAATTCGTTTATAGACTTGCCATCAAAGTGTGATTTCCTCAGGTAACACCGATATTGCTGCAATGCTTCCTTGAAAAGCACAAGCAAGCTTTGCTCGACATGACTATCCAGATTGACCCTCGCCTAGTTACAACAATGTAATGTAAATCATTGATGTGTTCAATCGGCAGAAAATAGGAAAATAATAGCACTTACACGTAAGTTGGACAAGAAGATGTGAAAATGGTGTTTGTCTTCACAATAATCTTCCCATGATGGGAATATATGCTCGTAGTCCCTAACAACATTGAAAGCATTGTCTTTTAAACTGGGAATAAATGGAATGGGGTTCCAATCTGCAGGAATTGGCCGTCTCTGCAGTTGGGATAGGTCTTCGGCCGGTGGACTTGCTGTACTTTTTGCTGGAGTGGGATATAGCTGTGGTACAGCTGGTGCTATGGCAAATGAAATCGGTATACCTTTTGCTGGAGTGCAGGTCCTGTGTGGTGGGGCTAGTGGTGTGGCCAGTGAAGTATGGGTATAGTCTGCTGGAGTCGGTCCTACGTTTTGTGTCACTGGTTGTACAGCCAATATAAGTGGGGTGATGTCTGATTTCTCCGGCACCACCACGTTTTTCAAGGACTTTGCTGGTGCTCCTTCAGGTTCGGCAATCACCCTCTTCCTTTTTGATGTCTGATGCACAAGAACGGCATTTGAGTGAAAAAACATGGTATGATGATAGATGGAATATGTATTGATAATGGATGGGCATGGCATCTCAACATATATGATGAGTAAACTAAGTAGATGGCGGTGCAACAAAGTAGAAGAAATGCAAGACAACATATGCAAGATACTCGCAATCAATAAAACATTGCCAAATTAGAACAGGCACCTTGATGGGTGAACAGGAGAGGCCATCTGCCTTTGACTCCTCGAGGTTAGAATAGTCATTAGGATGATATTCTGAACAAGAATCAATAGGTGGGGAGCATATGAGTTTCATTGCATCCAGAATGGCACTCAATGCCTTGGTGCCAATTTTGTAAGTCATTGCAATGTTTAGCTTCAAGAGTGGACTGCTGCTAGTGCGACACAAATCAGCTACACAGATCATAGTGTAGATATAACGGGAAAACCTTAAGCATCAGGGTAAAATCAGCAAAGTGGAACTTGCTGGAATATATGTGCTAGTATTGCCGGTACGGCTAGAAAGGCTTCGGATACCAGCTCTCTTCAAGTGAAGGTGCGGTACTGTTAATATCAATGTAACTCTCAAAGGCGACACAACTCCCCGCATTTCCTTACTATTCTTATAGGATTCAAGTGGGTAGGCCACTACAAATCCTATTCCTATGTTTACAAGATCCTACGAATCAAAGAGGCTCAAAGTGTCCATCACAACCGACCGTATAGGCCTCTACACTGCAAATGTCCTTGCTCATCTTCAGTACAAGGAACATAATGTACTACTATCATACTCCCTCCGTTCCAAAATATAAGTCTTGGTAGAGATTTCCACTATGGATCACATACAGATGTATCCAGGTACATTTTAGTGTAGATTCACTCATTTTGCTCCATATGTAGTCCATGGTGGAATTTATACAAAGACTTGTATTTAGGAACGGAGAGAGTACATATTAAAGAAGAACGGAAGAGGAACATGGTAAAGAAGAGCAAGCAGATTTTGGATAATAAAATGTTGGTTGCGCAGTGCCCACACATGATGAACTAGAGCGCATTAAGAATGCAACTCCTAGCTGTCTCTCGACCATTTCAGGCGGTTGGATGAAGATCCTACATCTCCTAACCCTTCTTCTTCCTCGTCTCTGATTCTTCCCATACAGAACACCGCACGGGCCGCCGGCCCCCACCGCCTGTGTTCCTCCGCCACCCCCACTCCAACCCCCACCCGCGTCGAGTTTTCTTCATTCGGTGAGGCCCCACAACCACTCGAGCCCCTTCGATCGCACCGGCGAACTCCGGCGATCTCTGAAAAATCGACTGACCCAATTTTGAAATTTAGTCTACTGTTATTTAACTAGTGTGGAATATAAAAGGGGAAAACCATAAGCATTGCGAGTATGGTGTTGAGCATGCCATGGCGGATCTGAAGGTGCAAACCGGACAAAGGAAACTTCACAACCAAGACAAGAAATCAGAGTAAAGTAGTGGCAATCTATTTTCTTGCTACGATAAATAAGTTGAGCAGATACGAAAGAGTACCGCCTCTGGTGCGGCACCGTGTAGGCATATGCTGAGAATTTGATGGTGCTGCGGTAGCAATGGCTGTCGACGGCGTGGAAGCAGATCTAGGAGGGTAGACGGTGGCGGCAGGGCGCGGTGGACGAGATGGTCATAGGAGCGGCACCGACAAGGTGGACGATGGCAGGGATGAAGCGAGAGGACGGGATACAAGGATCTCGGTCCGAAGCCGTGGATGAGAGAGGTCGATCTCTTGTAATGGACGGCGGCGTCGGGGTATCAACTCTGGCATGGTGGAGGAGGAGGGCGGTAGATGGGGTGGCGGACGGCGGTGGACGGAGGAGGGTGGGGTGGAGAGGGTGTTTTGGCGCCCACGGAGTACGAATGGGGAAAAGGGAGGTAGAGAGGAAGGGGGGAACCATGTATTCAGGGCGCGCTTGTCTCAAATGCGAGGAAATTTACAAACTTAGCCCCCGTTTCAAATTTCTACTACATCACCGCAACACTAGTCGGTCGGGGATAGGACGGTAATCTCGCATACACCGAATATTTGCCGACGAGAGTTTGTTTTTGGCGCCCACCGTGTATGAATATGAATCGGGGAGGGAGTCGATTTCGGCCGAGGACACATTGTGTTTTGGCGCCCACCCTGTATGAATCCGGGTGAGAGGCGGTTACGTCATGTTTGGGTGAAATTACAAACCTACCCCTATCGAAACCTATAGAAATCCAGCATATAGGCTTTGCGTGGCAGGGATAGGCAGCAGGGATTTCCATCTCGCAGATTTTGGTTCCGGGCGGTTACTGCGACTTTCCCCGCTTCGTTCAAATTTTGCAAAGTGCACGTTTACCGTGCCAACTCAATTCGAATCCCGTTTGTATTCTATTTTTTTCGGGTGGGATCCATTTTTAATTGGAATTACATTCTATATACATCAATTTTTTATATATACTTTCAAAAGCACAACAAAGAATTCTGCTCCTTTATATGTATAATATGATCTACAAATACAATGATCTCGAAATCTTAAGGTTGAATTCGAAAAAATTTAACCAAATTATGTTCTACTAAAATGTATGGATCAGTAATATCTACATATTAAATAACATAGATGTGCGTGAATTCATATGAGTATGCATGTTTGATAGATCAATTTTGGTTCGAGTATGGATTACATGTATCATCATGTCGAATTCAAATATTTGAATCCCTTTTTTGCTCACTCCTTTCATGCCCATCTCTCTCTCATGCATGCTCCTTCAGGTAGCTATCACTCTCTTTTCTCCAGCTCACCCGCACGCTCACTTCATGTTGCTCCTATCCTCGCAAACATGGTCTCTCGACGTCTCCCTTGAGAAGTGTCACACTCTCCCTATCATTATAAATTATACGGTTTTCATTATCTCTCACGTCTCTACTGTTCTCTGGTATCACTCGGTACCTAAGCTTTCTTTTTCACCGCCAAACACACAGTCTCCACTCGTCTTTCACTTTGTCTTTCTCTCTATGGGATTCTCTCACACACCCTATATGTCTCTACATAGGACTCATACCACTAAAATTACTCTCTCTATCTCCCATGTAGACACAACATTTGTTGCCGTCTCCTTTTCGTCTCCATCCTAGACTGACATTATTCATTTGTTTACCGATCAGACAACCCCGACTACCGTCTCCTCTCTCTCTCTCTCACAGACACACACGCACAACTCCTACCACTAAAATGTGAATGGAAAACGAGATTTTGTTATACCCAAACAAAAAAGTACTGGAGGGAGTGATTGCTTTGTCACGGACGCGACCTCTCATAGCGCAGGCATTGAACCCGCGCGCCGGCCAAGAGGGCCGCACGCGCTGCAGGCCCGGCTGAGCACGCCTCCTCGCCGCGTGCAACCAGCTTAAGGCTGCCCCTCCTGCCTTCATTGAATCCGCGCGTGTGCCGGCAACACGTCATTCCGCGAGCTGGCAGGCATTTTAGAACACAAAAAATGACTACAATATAATTAATTTACGCATGGTCTTGACTTGTTGTGCTCGCACTGGTAGCAGGAACTAGTAGAGGATTTTCTTTATTTATAACTCTCCTCACATTTTTTTGGCTTTGAAGTGAATCATGGTTGTGGACATTATGTATGAATGTGCAGATATCTATGAACATGAGTTTGATGTGGAAGTTGAACTTGGAATGTCAGGCTTGCGCGTGAACTATACCATGTCCAATGCTTCGTCTGTTATTGTTTGGTAAGTAATTGCTATTATTACATGACCCCAAAAAACATTTTGTGCCACATTAGTAGATGCATGGACATCACAACAGGCATGCTGACTAGATAAACATTTGAACCTAGCTATTATGAAGGAAATTTTGTATTGACAACATTTTTAGATAGCAGGAGACGCCTAGCCTGCTCTGCCTCTGCTAGCTTATTTCTGGCTTCTTCCATCTCTTCTTTGGCTTGGGTGAAGAGAGCATCTGATTGCTCTTTTCGCTTCTTCAGGAACTCAGCTACATTCTCAAGGGCCGCTACACGCTTTCTTTCAGCCTTTACTAATGCCACGAGGACACGAACAACTGACGACTCCACCTGGCTTGTGTGCAATCCAGCATCATCTGGGAATTTGCACCTTGTGTCTAATCCAGCATCATTAGGGAACTGGCACCTTGTGTGTAATCCAGCCTCATTTTGGAAACATGATCTCGAGGTTGACCATACTTCCATCCTCACAGGAACTGCATCCTGACATGAAGTTACTTCTTTTTTAGATCAATACTCAGAGCAACCTAGATCCATTTAGTAGAAGCCAGATAAACATAACTTAGAGAAGTGAATTCAAAAGGAATAAATAAATAAAAATAGACTACAAGGTGAGAACACCCACTTCCTACATCAAGCTAAAAACGAAAGCATTAGGACGATTAAGACTCTTCTTATTACACATCAAAGAACACCACGCTTAAGAGAAACAGAAAATACAACATATACACATCGAAGAACACGAGGCTACATGGAAGTAATTGAAAGGGTGTTACTTACCAAAGCTCGTTTTACAGGTTCGGTGCAGCTCCTCTTTAACTTGCCACGCTCCTTGAAGATGTCCCAAATATCCCGTGTTTGATATTCATTGCTCCTCTGCATGTTCGCACTCGTGGTTTTAAAATCTCAACATGGCAAGAAAAATATACTACTAGTAATACTCGCGCATCTTGTGGGAAACATTAAAGTACTCGTCTGCCATGTTAGAGCATCTCCAACATGATAAACTACTCATACAAATGCATCTTGATGCATGCAACACATGGGTATTTTGCTAGTTCTAAAAACCTTTCCATCATTTGCCACACTACTGGTTGCAGATGAAAAACTTACCCAAGCATAGCGCGATACAGGAGCGACACACAATTACAAGCTGATATTCTGTTGGATAATGGAGGCTATAACCAATTACTTTCACGGGAACAATAGCACCCAGGAAATTTGAAGGGTAGGTATGAACAAAATTGGAATTGCACATGTACTGCTAAGTGATTCAATACACACATTACCAATCGAGGAGGAGAACGATGGTCACGGCGGCCTCTGTGAGTCATGGTCGGCAACGGGAGTCAGTTCACTGTCCACGACGGTGGTACTTCTACGCTTGGCGTCGGCTTCCGGGAAGCAGATACGAGACCGTGGAAGACGATGCCGGGGAAGAGGCTCCGTGTACGACGACGATGGTGGACCGGCTCTAGTGCGGCGTACGAGGTTGTCGATTAAGCAGATGCGCTGCGGTGGACGAGTGTGCCGATGTAAAGGGGAGGAGCACGAAGGCTGCGGTGCCATGGAGAAGTCTATTTTACGGTGGGGATAGAAATTGGGGACTATTCAGGTGTACTACTCTGGGTGTCGGGGTGGGGTTGGCTGGGTAGGGTGAACCTGAATTTACGAAAACAGCCCCCTACCAAGCGTCATCCGTAGGCCTGTTCCGAAGGCTATGATGGTAACTTCCCACTGCTCAAATCAGGGTCACGGGAGATTTTCCAGCCGACCTCAAAATTTTGTGACACTGGACTCCCCGTGTGGCGTGTTGAGTGATTCGGCTAAGCAACTAGCGAGTAGTAGCAGTAAACTCTGCATATTAGGTTTGACCAAAGTCAAACTTCCTAAAGTTTGACCAAGTTTATAGAAAAATATAAACATTTACCATAACAAATATGTATGATGTGAAAGTACATTCAATAATGAATCTAATGGTATTTATTTGTTATTGTATATGTTAATATTTTTTGTTATAAGCTTTCTAAGAGTTTACAAAACTTGACTTTGACCAATGCTAATACGCGGACTTAAATAAAAACGGAGGGAGTACACATTTTTTCTTAGTTTGTAGTGAACTAATCATTTGTTGAAATTGTGAAAATAAATATATTAGGCTATTGACTTCGAATGTAATGGTCTATACAATTCAATACTTACAAACATTGTCGAATCCCAAGATGTATACAAGGTCTATAGTACTTCACAACATGCTCAAACTCACATAATCCCAGTCAAATGAGAATCTAAATGCATTTCATAGTTATTACTTTGTAGGATGCAACAAGAACAACCATAACTCTACATCAGCCATTATAGAAGCAACATTTTGACATATCCCAATGTGTAAATGAAACTTGTAGAGAGAGCTTTTGAAGATGGAGCAGATAGGGAGGGAAAGATTGTATGTATGTGGACGAGAGAGTAGGAGACAAACCTAACGAGACAGGGAGAGAGAGATAGAGAGAGAAAGAGAGAGGAAGAAGTTAGGTCTGTGAGAAAGATGCATACATGTAATATACATGAGATGCATGTGCATCTGGATTCTGTATACGTGGAAGGAGAAGAGACAACATGTTTGATGAGAGAGCAGGAAAAACATGGACGAGAGGGGAAGGATCTCGTGGGTTGAGGGACTGACAATTTTGTGCAGGGGAGAGAGGGATTGGTAATTTTGTGCAAGAGAGAGAGAGGGTGGGGGGAGGAGTCAGTCAGCCATCGTCACATCACCCTGCTTCCAAATGACCCCGCATTCTCTAGCGCGGTGTGGTTACCGTCTTCGATCTGCTCGTTGCCCTATTTGAAGATTGAGGCGTTGTGCATGTTGGGGTGCAAACAAGCACAAGCGAGAGTGGTCTCCGTATAACCTTGGATGGGGATGAATTGTGTGCTCGGGGGAGTGTGTGTGTGTGTGTTGTGCTGCGTGTGTCTCTCTCTATGTGTGCGTGTTTGTGCGTGTGTGTGTCAGATATTGAGAGAAAACAAACCTAAGGAGAGAAATGGGTATTCACGAAGAGATTGTG
This sequence comes from Triticum aestivum, assembly GCF_018294505.1. NCBI lineage: Eukaryota > Viridiplantae > Streptophyta > Magnoliopsida > Poales > Poaceae > Triticum > Triticum aestivum. The sequence goes on from NC_057803.1 coordinate 229,230,454, forward strand.
CGGGCCTTGAGGTGGGCAGGGGCCGGGTGAGGGTGTCAAAATGTGCGCGTTGATGCATGTGTTGCATGCGACCATGCGAGGGACGGATGAATCGAGAGAGATGGTTGTTGTGTTACGGATGCTCCTCTCTGTGTGTCTCTCTCCCTCTCTCTCTCTCTCACACACACACAAGTAAACTAGATGACCGTTCTCTCATGTATACACAACATATCGGCATCTGTCTGAAGGAAATATGCCCTAGAGGCAATAATAAAGTTATTATTTATTTCCTTATATCATGATAAATGTTTATTATTCATGCTAGAATTGTATTAACCGGAAACATAATACATGTGTGAATACATAGACAAACAGAGTGTCACTAGTATGCCTCTACTTGACTAGCTCATTGACCAAAGATCGTTATGTTTCCTAACCATAGACATGAGTTGTCATTTGATTAACGGGATCACATCATTAGGAGAATGATGTGATTGACTTGACCCATTCCATTAGCTTAGCACTTGATCGTTTAGTTTGTTGCTATTGCTTTCTTCATAACTTATACATGTTCCTATGACTATGAGATTATGCAACTCCCGTTTACCGAAGGAACACTTTGTGTGCTACCAAACGTCACAACGTAACTGGGTGATTATAAAGGTGCTCTACAGGTGTCTCCGAAGGTACTTGTTGGGTTGGCGTATTTCGAGATTAGGATTTGTCACTTCGATTGTCGGAGAGGTATCTCTGGGCCCTCTTGGTAATGCACATCACTTAAGCCTTGCAAGCATTGCAACTAATAAGTTAGTTGCGGGATGATGTATTACAGAATGAGTAAAGAGACTTGCCAGTAACGAGATTGAACTAGGTATTGAGATACCGACGATCGAATCTCGGGCAAGTAACATACCGATGACAAAGGGAACAACGTATGTTGTTATGCGGTCTGACCGATAAAGATCTTCATAGAATATGTGAGAGCCAATATGAGCATCCAGGTTCCGCTATTGGTTATTGACCGGAGACATGTCTCAGTCATGTCTACATAGTTCTCGAACCCGTAGGGTCCACACGCTTAAAGTTTTGGTGACGATTGTATTATGAGTTTATGTGATTTGATGTACCAAAGGTAGTTCAGAGTCCCGGATGAGATCGGGGACATGACGAGGAGTCTCGAAATGGTCGAGATGTAAAGATCGATATATTGGACGACTATATTTGGACATCGGAAGGTTCCGAGTGATACGGGTATTTTCGGGGGTACCGGGGAGTTACAGGAATACGAGGAAGAAGTAATGGGCCTCATGGGCCAAGTGGTGGAAGAGAGGAGCTAGGGCGCGCGACCCCCCTAGCCCAAACCGAATTGGACTAGGGGGCCGGCCCCCCTTTCCTCCTTTTTCTCCTTCTCCTCCTTCCTTTCCTCCTCCTAGTACGAGTAGGAAAGGGGAGTCCTACTCCTACTAGGAGGAGGACTCCTCCTACTGGCGCGCCCATAGAGGGCCGGCCGGCCTCCCCCCTTGCTCCTTTATATACAGGGGCAGGGGGGCACCTCTAGACACATAAGTTGATCTCTCCAGCCATGTGCAGTGCCCCCCTCCACCATATTCCACCTCGGTCATATCGTAGTGGTGCTTAGGCGAAGCCCTGCCTCGGTAGCAACATCATCACCGTCACCACGCCGTCGTGCTGACAGAACTCTCCCATGAAGCTCTGCTGGATCGGAGTTCACGGGACGTCATCGAGCTGAACATGTGCTGAACTCGGAGGTGCCGTGAGTTTGTGTCAGTGTACTAGAGTAGGGGTACCCTATTACCCCGAACTCGTGCACGGGCAGTTGCAGCGCCCCGCGGCAAGGCTTGCCGGGTGACCGCCAGGACCCTCCGTGGTTCCCTTGAAGACCATTCAAGAACAAAGTACTCAAACCAAGGCCCCGGCAAGAGGAGCTCGCCGGGAAGGGCCAACCCAGGCCCCAGCAAGAGGAGCTTGCCGGGAAGAGACAAGACCCCGGCAAGAGGAGCTTGCCAGGAAGGCCAACCCAGGCCCCGGCAAGAGGAGCTTGCCGGGAAGGGACAAGACCCCGGCAAGAGGAGCTTGCCGGGAAGGCCACTCAAGGCGTATCAAGAAAGCTTGCCGCGACGCGCCCTGCGTCCCGGCAAGATCTGGCGAGTGACAAGCTTCCGGACGCGAGAAGACAACGGCCGCGACAAGGAGCTTGCCGCGGGAAACCCCCACTTCGTGCCCGCGCTCCAGCACACCTGCTAACGTGTCGCTTTGGGACTCCCCCAAGCACACGTGGCAGGAGGCCGTGCAGCTAGGGGTACGTGGTGTCAAGCGGAGATGAAGAGAAGCCCATTGTGGCAAATGGTGGCACTCCTAACGGTCACCTTTTGCACTGTTTAAGAGACTCAGACAGGCATTTAATGCCCTTGTCCCTTGCCGTCAGAGTTAGGTAGGGCGCACTGTATCCACAGTAGCGGTAGCTGCACCTACCGCATCCTTTTCCATTTTTACCCTTCTTGTCTACGTTGCCACCTGTCGGTGACCCCTTGAGAGTATAAAAGGAGGCCCAAGCGCAACGTAGAAAGGGTTCGAAGGTTCGGCCAGTTCGGCTCATTCAACTCCAGGAACACTCTCACGCTCAGTCTGGCAGCGTCCATCGCTCCTGAGCAAGAATCCAATATACACAAACAAGCAGCAGTAGGGTTTTACGCATCCGTGCGGCCCGAAGCTGGGTAAAATCGCCCGCATGCACTGCCTCGATCCGCTCTTTGTGCGCTCTCCGCCCCCCAACCGAACCGAAAGGGGCCCTGTCCCCATAGGTGTTGGTGGAATCAGCATCGCCCCCGACATCTCTGGCGCGCCAGGTAGGGGGCGTCGAGATTGTGCGAATCCGATCCGGCGTGCACGCAAGGCTCAGCTGTTCTTCATCGTCATGGCTCCTAAGGAGCGGGCGAGTAAAAGAACGGCGCTAGTGCGGCAACAGAAAAAGCTAAGTCGTGCGAAACTTTAGATATTTCCTTTCTATATAAGGTTATCCGCCTCGGAGATCTTGTTCTTTGTACGGAAAACCTGTGCGCGGAGGAGTCGACTCGTAGCTAGTTGCACCCTTACTTTGTTTCGAGTCCGCTCAACAACTTAAGTGAGCTGCTAGCGCCCTTACTTTGCTTCGAGTCCGCTCAGCAACTTAAGTGAGCCGCTAGCGCCCTTACATTGTTTCGAATCCGCTCAACAACTTAAGCGAGCTGCAACTAGTTGCGACAAGATTACTTGTCGGTAGCGACCCCGCCAGCAGGCTGCTGAAGTTCCACACTCGGCGCTCGCGGCAAGGGTGCCTGCACCGGCAAGTTTCCCTAGAAAGCGTAGGCTGGACGTACAAAGAGGGGTTGAACAGGAAGATAGCATGCGCTATTTATTTGAGATTTCTGCATAGACCTGTATGCCGAGGAGACTTCTCGGGGCTAGTTGCGCTCCATGTTGCCTCGAGTCCACTCGGCAACTTGTGCTGTTGCGCTAGAACCAAGAAAGTAAACCTTTCCGGGAGGCGTTGTTCCCGAATAGCCGCTAAGGGCCCGTTCCCTCAAGCGCTACTGGCTGGATCGTACGCACCGGAAAGCATTCCAGCAGGCATAGGGAATATGCAGCAAAAGTCAAAATTCGCAAGCGAGTTAAGTGCACTTCGGATACTAATCGCTTGCTATGTTTGAACGCAGTTATGGCCCGGGGGCTGGCAACGCCCTTAGGGCCAATCTCTTCGGCGTCAAGAACGACGAAGTTCTTCGCCATAAGCCTTTCCGGCAACGATCTTGCCGGGAGCCGGTGTCAAGAACGACGAAGTTCTTCGCCATGAGCCTTTCCGGCAACGATCTTGCCGGAAGCCGGCGTCAAGAACGACGAAGTTCTTCGCCATAAGCCTTTCCGGCAACGGTCTTGCCGGGAGCCGATGTCAAGAACGACGAAGTTCTTCGCCATAAGCCTTTCCGGCAACGATCTTGTCGGGAGCCGGCGTCAAGAGCGACGAAGTTCTTCACCATAAGCCTTCCTGGCAACAAGCTTGCCGGAAGCCGGCATCGAGAATGTCAAAGTTCTCTGCTGAAGATAAAAGCCTTCCTGGCAACGAGCTTGCCGAAAGCCGGCATCGAGAACGTCAAAGTTCTCTGCTGAAGATAAAAGCCTTCCTGGCAACGAGCTTGCCGGAAGCCGGCATCGAGAACGTCAAAGTTCTCTGCTGAAGATAAAATCCTTCCTGGCAATCAGCTTGCCGGAAGCCGGCATCGAGAACGTCAAAGTTCTCTGCTGAAGGTAAAAGCCTTCCTAGCAATCAGCTTGCTGGAAGCCGGCATTGAGAACGTCAAAGTTCTCTGCTGAAGGTAAAAGCCTTCCTGGCAATCAGCTTGCCGGAAGCCGGCATCGAGAACGTCAAAGTTCTCTGCTGAAGGTAAAAGCCTTCCTGGCAACAGGCTTGCCGGAAGCCGGCATCCAGAACGTCAAAGTTCTCTGCTGAAGATAAAAGCCTTCCTGGCAACAAGCTTCCCGGAAGCCGGCATCGAGAATGTCGAAGTTCTCTGCCGAAGACAAAAGCCTTCCTGGCAACAAGCTTGCCGGAAGCCGGCATCGAGAACGTCGAAGTTCTCTGCCGAAGACAAAAGCCTTCCTGACGACCAGCTTGCCGGAAGCCGGCATCGAGAACGACAAAGTTCTCTGCTGAGGATAAAAGCCTTCCCGGCAAGCCAGTATCGCTGGGGGCTGTGAGTGCCAAGAATCGTCCATGGCAAACCAGAGTTGCCGGGGGCTGCAATATCAGATAAGTCTTTCATCCCTCATCATGCATCCTCTTATGGACTGGGGAATGCGAAACCACGTTTCTTCCTGGAAACTGCCGTGCTCCCTCGACTCTAGGCCCTGGGGCTCGTTCTCGGGGCCAAGTTTGGTCGTAGTCGCGGCAGCAAAGGGATGAAACGAGGAGACCGCACCCACCTCGTTCCTGCCTCCGTCAAAAGCGTGAGAAAGGTCGAGCGACGTGGGAAGGCGGCAGGGTCTGTTGCCGGGAGATGAAATGTCTATCCGAGGGATACCAAGGATTCGCTCCTTGGCGTGGGTTTAACTCGCAAGACAAATAACCCGGCAAGCATCCCTTTTTCATTAAAAAACATCCCACTCTGGTACAGTCCATAGAGGATGAAAAACATGAAAGAGAGGATTACAAGTTCTAGATACAGCTAAGGCCCGAAGGCTTACAAATTAAAAAGATAAGATGCCTGTAATCCCTTTCCTGTCCCCCTTTTCAGGAGGCAGGTCAAGGAGGCGAAAAGGGCAAAAGGAGTGCCTAGGCGAGCTACGGGTGCCAGAAGACACCAAGAGAACATCCCGGGGCCGTCCGAAGGCTGGACGGCGATGGCGGCGCTGGAAGCGGGGCTCAAAGACGGGGCGGCAGGACGTCAGCACGCTGTCGAGGGCACCACGCCCTTGTACTCCGGCTTGACGGCCTTGTCGCCTGCCCTCTTCCCCTTCCGCAGCCTCCCTACGCCAGCCGCCCAAGGAGACGACCCCGGGGAGTTCAAGAAGCCGGCGACGCGGATGATGGGGTCGCCGGTGCCCGCGCAAAGCGGCGCCCGACGCCTAGTCGGACCCGCTACCCCGCCGCCCGCTACCCTCGTCGTCGCTATCGCTCCCCTCCTCGCCGCTCTCGCTCGGGGAGGAGCCTTCGCTGTCGGAGGAGCTGTCCACGCAGCACTTCACCCGAGTGCCGAAGCACCCGAAGGCCTTGACGGAGAGGAGACCGCCCTCCATCAACTTAAAATGGAGGGTAAACCCCTCCGTCAAGCTGTGGATGCGGGCGGACGTCTTCCACCCTCGATCAAGATACATCACATTAGGGGCTGGGAATGCAACGCGGACTCGCGTGCCGCTGATCCCACAGCCCCTCATGTGCAGTCTCAGCGTCTCGGGCGGGTCCACTTCCATCGCGCGCACAAATGGAGCTGGAAGCCGGAGGCGACGACGAGGCGCCCGGCGCAGCCTGACGAAGAACTCGCAAGGGTCGTCCCCTATATGGACCGCCATGGGGGGAGGAGCTGCCGGCGGAGGTGAAGCTGACGCGCCGCCCCGTCCGCCTCTTCCCCGAGCGCCTCGACCTCGTCCTCGACCTCGTCCGCGACCTCGCCCCTCCCTCTTCCCCTTATGGCTGGCTCTGCCATCACGGGTGCGGAAGAGGGAGAGATGCGCTGTCTGGAGGCGACCCTTGCCGCCACCGATGAAGGGCCTGAGTTCCCTTTCTCCATGGCAGATGGGAGAAAGGGGAGCAGAAGCTGAAGAAAGGAGAAGATGAGAGAGTGCGGGTTTCTATGCTCCCATCCCACTCTTTATAAAGGAGCGAGGTGGGGGCTCGACCGCCCCGCTCAGCGAATCAAGACACGGGAAGGGCAGGGAGTCGGGGCCAACCCGCTCGCGACGGCCCAGTTTCCCACTCCACCGTCCGTGACCCCAAGCGCATGGGAGCCGCGTGGCGGGGATGCAGAACCAAGGCGACAGATGAGGCGGCCTCGCTCCACCCCGTGAACGCGGGGAGTGGACGTCCCGAAAACCGCGCGCCGGCCCCGTCCAGTAAATGCACCACGCCCCCACACCTGCTTCCGTTTAGGGAGGAGGGCGTGAACCGTCCCCATCATCGTGGCCTGACGCATGCTCGGGGGGCTTAGCCCCACGCACGCCACCCACGATCTCACCCACGACTCCGCGTTTGACGCGTGCCGTTCTGGGCGTGCTCGGTGGGAGCGGAGAGATATGCGGCGTGACCTAGGCCGCGCGTGCCCGTGCACTGTTTTGGGCCTGGCCCAACAGCGCTCGGCACCGTGTGTGGCCCAGGCCCGGGGCTCCTGTCGGTGTACTAGAGTAGGGGTACCCTATTACCCCGAACTCGTGCACGGGCAGTTGCAGCGCCCCGCGGCAAGGCTTGCCGGGTGACCGCCAGGACCCTCCGTGGTTCCCTTGAAGACCATTCAAGAACAAAGTACTCAAACCAAGGCCCCGGCAAGAGGATCTCGCCGGGAAGGGCCAACCCAGGCCCCGGCAAGAGGAGCTTGCCGGGAAGAGACAAGACCCCGGCAAGAGGAGCTTGCCAGGAAGGCCAACCTAGGCCCCGGCAAGAGGAGCTTGCCGGGAAGGGACAAGACCCCGGCAAGAGGAGCTTGCCGGGAAGGCCACTCAAGGCGTATCAAGAAAGCTTGCCGCGACGCGCCCTGCGTCCTGGCAAGATCCGGCGAGCGACAAGCTTCCGGACGCGACAAGACAACGGCCGCGGCAAGGAGCTTGCTGCGGGAAACCCCCACTTCGTGCCCGTGGTCCAGCACACCTGCTAACGTGTCGCTTTGGGACTCCCCCAAGCACACGTGGCAGGAGGCCGTGCAGCTAGGGGTACGTGGTGGCAAGCGGAGATGAAGAGAAGCCCATCGTGGCAAACGGTGGCACTCCTAACGGTCACCTTTTGCACTGTTTAAGAGACTCAGACAGGCATTTAATGCCCTTGTCCCCTGCCGTCAGAGTTAGGTAGGGCGCACTGTATCCACAGTAGCGGTAGCTGCACCTACCACATCCTTTTCCATTTTTACCCTTCTTGTCTACGTTGCCCCCTGTCGGTGACCCCTTGAGAGTATAAAAGGAGGCCCAAGCGCAACGTAGAAAGGGTTTGAAGGTTCGGCCAGTTCGGCTCATTCAACTCCAGGAACACTCTCACGCTCAGTCTAGCAGCGTCCATCGCTCCTGAGCAAGAATCCAATATACACAAACAAGCAGCAGTAGGGTTTTACGCATCCGTGCGGCCCGAAGCTGGGTAAAATCGCCCGCGTGCACTGCCTCGATCCGCTCTTTGTGCGCTCTCCGCCCCCCAACCGAACCGAAAGGGGCCCTGTCCCCGTAGGTGTTGGTGGAATCAGCATCGCCCCGGATAGTTTGGTACTTGGATTGGTCGGATCGTGAAGACGTACGACTACATCAACCGCGTTGTGCTAACGCTTCCGCTTTCGGTCTACGAGGGTACGTGGACAACACTCTCCCCTCTCGTTGCTATGCATCACCATGATTTTGCGTGTGCGTAGGATTTTTTTTGAAATTACTACGTTCCCCAATAGTGGCATCAGAGCCTAGGTTTTATGCATTGATGTTGTGCACGAGTAGAACACAAGTGATTTGTGGGCGATATAAGTCATACTGCTTACCAGCATGTCATACTTTGGTTCGACGGTATTGTTGGATGAAGCATCCCGGACCGACATTACGCATACGCTTATGCAAGGCTGGTTCTACCGACGTGCTTTGCACACAGGTTTGCTGGCGGGTGTCAGTTTCTCCAACTTTAGTTGAACCAAGTGTGGCTACGCCCGGTCCTTGCGAAGGTTAAAACAGCACCAACTTGACAAACTATCGTTGTGGTTTTGATGCGTAGGTAAGAACGGTTCTTGCTAAGCCCATAGCAATCACGTAAAACTTGCAACAACAAACTAGAGGACGTCTAACTTGTTTTTGCAGGGCATGTTGTGATGTGATATGGTCAAGACATGATGCTAAATTTTATTGTATGAGATGATCATGTTTTGTAACCGAGTTATCGGCAACTGGCATGAGCCATATGGTTGTCGCTTTATTGTATGCAATGCAATTGCGCTATAATGCTTTACTTTATCACTAAGCGGTAGCGATAGTCGTGGAACCATAAGATTGGCGAGACGACAACGATGCTATTGTGACGCCCGGATAATTAAGCTACAGTAATCCCACGCTAATGATGCCACGTCACCACGTTTAACCTCGCGATGATTCGAAACTGTTTCAAAATTGAAATTCAAATTAATGTTAACAAGAAAAAAAAATCAAAAGTTAAAAAAAAATGTTCGGGGGGGTGCCATAAATTGCATATGTAAATATGGTGCAACAAACACATTATTATAAAATTCCTAGATATTTTATAGTGGTTGGAAACATCAAAACAATTAAATAAAAAGAAAAGCAGAACCTAATTAAACTGAAAAGAGAAGCCTCCCACTGGGCCAGTCGGCCCACCTGTTAGCCAGGCCGGTCCAACCGGCCCAACCGGCCTCGCCCACTCCCCTGGCCTATAACCCCTGTGGGCGACCAAACCCTAACCTCCACCGACAACCCTCCCCCCCACTCGCCCCCACGTCTCCCTCGCTTCCCCCCACTCTTTCGTTCTCTTCCCCCGATCTGGATCGAGGTCGGGGGCAGGGACCCGAAGCCGATGCGCCCCGTGGCGCCACCCACCGCGGGTCGGCTGATCCTCCTCCGCCGGACCACCGCATCGCCGCCCTGCATCCGTCTCCATCCATTCGTCGCCGCGGACCCCGATCCCGTCGCCCCCATCGCTCGCCCTGACTCCGTCGCCACCCACCGCCACCTCACTGACGCCGCCCGTGCGGCCCCGCCGTCGCCCGCCTCCTCAACCTCCCTCCTGCGTGGATCCGGTCGGGGTCAATCGACGCCCCCGATGCCCTGCGCCGACGCCGGACCACCCCGCCGGAGTCACCCCGCCAACCGCCGTCGTCGGCGCCGCCTCCCTGTCTACGTCGCCCGTCCCCATCCTCCGCCTCGCCATCCACCCCGAGCCCGCGGCCCTCCCCGACCGGCCCACTGTGAGCCGCCGTCTCCCCTCCCTTTCTCTGTTTCGCCCGTTGGCCACCGTGGCCGTGCTCCGCCCGGCGCGCCCACGGCCAGAGCCAACCCGCTCGTCGGTGCGCCCTGGCCCTGGACGCACGCTCCCGTCGAGCCTAGTCGCAGCCGCCCACGCTCGTCATCCCGTCTGGCCTGGTAGCGCCGCCCTACTCCCCGGCCCGCGCGGCTCGTCACCGCACCATCCACGGCCTCCTGCCGCCCGCTCCCCTCCATGGTTGCCCGCGGCGCCCGGTGGCCTCGTCCCACTCGGGCGTGCCACACCCACGCCCATGGCCCGTAACCGCAAGCACCAGCGCCTGTTTGGCCTGATAGGTCACTGACCGGGTGGCCCCATCCCCCAGAACGTTTTATATAAAAAAAGAATAAAAATAATAATTAATAAAATTATTAATTAATTAATTAAATTAATTGTGTTTAATTAACCTAATAACTAATTAACTACTGTTAATTAACATAACTAATCTGTTAACTAAACTAATTAACCTGGTTAATTAGTTAACAAACAATGACATGTGGGTCCCACTGGACCCACCTGTCTGTTTGACTGGTCAACCGACCAGTTGACCTGCTGACATCACTCTGATGTCATGCCTGCATCATCATTCACTGTTCTGGATAATGTTAAATTAAATTAATTAAATAAATTCTAAAAATGATTTAAAACTTTAGAAAATCATATAAAATAATCCGTAACTCGGATGAAAATACTTTGTACATGAAAGTTGCTCAGAACGACGAGACGATTCCGGATACGCAGTCCGTTCGTCCGCCACGCACCCCTAACCTATCTAACCCGCAACTTTCCCCCTCCGGCTCCTCTGCCCGAAAACACGAAACACCGGGGATATTTTCCCGAATGTTTCCCCCCTTAACCGGTACCACCTCATACCACGCTAGGGCACACCTAGCATCGTTATTTGTCTTGTCATGCATCGATATGCATCTGTTTACATGGTATTCATTGTTTCTTCCCCCCTCTTCTCTCCGGTAGACTACGAGACCGACGCTGCTGCTGCCCAGTTCGACTACGGAGTTGACGACCCCTCTCTCTTGCCAGGCAACCAGGCAAGCCCCCCCTTGATCACCAGATATCGCCTATTCTCTTCTATACTGCTTGCATTAGAGTAGTGTAGCCTGTTACTGCTTTCCGTTGATCCTATTCTGATGCATAGCCTGACATTGTTGCTACACCTGTTGATACCTTACCTGCAATCCTAAATGCTTAGTATAGGATGCTAGTTTATCATCATTGGCCCTACATTCTTGTCAGTCTGCCTTGCTATACTATTGGGCCGTGATCACTCAGGAGGTGATCACGGGTATATACTATACATACATACATACTATACAGATGGTGACTAAAGTCGGGTCAGCTCGAAGAGTACCCACGAGTGATTCACGGATTGTGGGCTGAAAGGACCTTTGTCCCGACGGCCCTCTGTGTGGATCATTGTGGCGGAGCGACAGGGCAGGTTGAGACCGCCTAGGAGACAGGTGGGCCTGGCCCTGTTCGGCGTTCGCGGATACTTAACACGCTTAACGAGATCTTGGTATTTGATCTGAGTTGGCTACGAGCCTATACGCACTAACCATCTACGCGGGAGTAGTTATGGGTATCCCGACGTCGTGGTATCAGCCGAAGCACTTCAGACGTCAGCGACGGAGCGGCGCGCGCCGAATTGGACTGGAACGCCACTAGGCTAGGTCTGCTTTCGGCCGCCCACGCAACGTGCAGGTGTGCTCAGGGCGATGGGCCCAGACCCCTGCGCGCTTAGGTTTAGACCGGCATGCTGGCCTCTCTGTTTTGCCTAGGTGGGGCTGCGACGTGTTGATCTTCCGCGGCTGGGCATGACCCAAGAAAGTGTGTCCGGCCAAATGGGATCAAGCGTGTTTGGTTATGTGGTGCACCCCTGTAGGGAAGTTAATCTATTCGAATAGCCGTGATCTTCGGTAACAGGACGACTTGGAGTTGTACCTTGACCTTATGACAACTAGAACCGGATACTTAATAAAACACACCCTTCCAAGTGCCAGATACAACCGGTGGTCGCTCTCCCTCAGGGATATGAGGAGGGGATCGCCGGGTAGGATTATGCTATGCGATGCTACTGGAGATGCTACTTGGAGATGCTACTTGGAGGACTTCAATCTACTCTCTTCTACGTGCTGCGAGGCGGAGGCTGCCAGAAGCGTAGTCTTCGATAGGACTAGCTATCCCCCTTTTATTCTGGCATTCTGCAGTTCAGTCCACCGATATGGCCTCCTTACACATATACCCATGCATAAGTAGTGTAGATCCTTGCTTGCGAGTACTTTGGATGAGTACTCACGGTTGCTTTCTCCCCCCTTTTCCCCCCTTTCCTTTCTTTCTGGTTGTCGCAACCAGATGCTGGAGTCCAGGAGCCAGACGCCACCGTCGACGACGACTACTACACTGGAGGTGCCTACTACTACGTGCAGCCCGTTGACGACGACCAGGAGTAGTTTAGGAGGATCCCAGGCAGGAGGCCTGCGCCTCTTTCGATCTGTATCCCAGTTTGTGCTAGCCTTCTTAAGGCAAACTTGTTTAACTTATGTCTGTACTCAGATATTGTTGCTTCCGCTGACTCGTCTATGATCGAGCACTTGTATTCGAGCCCTCGAGGCCCCTGGCTTGTATTATGATGCTTGTATGACTTATTTTATTTGTAGAGTTGTGTTGTGATATCTTCCCGCGAGTCCCTGATCTTGATCGTACACATTTGCGTGCATGATTAGTGTACGATTGAATCGGGGGTGTCACAAGTTGGTATCAGAGCCGATTGCCTGTAGGAATCCCCTTCCACACTCCTTGGCCGAAGTCGAGTCTAGACTTTACAAAACTTTTACTAACTTGGCTGTGTGGCCCATGGGCCCACGTCGCCATTGGGTGGTATTAGGATCTTTTACTCCTCGATCTTTACTCTGGGACTCTGAGATCTCTTCTATTCGGGTTAAATGATTTTGCTAAAAACAAAACTAACTATAGGTTCTCGCAAGTACTTTCTCCCGGAGAGCCATTTGTTACCGATGACCGCCTGCTGCACCAGAAGATTTCGAAGATACTCTCCGATTTTCTCTCGAGACCTTGTGCCTGTTGCTTTTGCAATTCTCGACCACCGATAAACCCTTATGGATAACTACTTACACTTGCCATTCATACGATCCTCCCCCATTGATCTTGTTATTACAAGATACCCCGAAGTTTTCTCTATTGTTCCGAGAATACGTTGTGCCTACTGCCTAGCAGTTCTTTGCCACACGAATACCCCTTCAAATAAATCCTCGCACTTGTCGAGTATCCGCTCACCCCCAGTTGTTCATGTGTTTCACAAAAGTCTTCAAAATAATATTCGATCTTCCGAAAATCCTCTGGAGCCTTTGGCTCTTGAAATTCTTGCTTGCTTGCCTTATGGTTAATCCCATAACTCTCGTAGTCTTATTGACATTCCTTGTCATTATCATTTTTGAGTCTGTTGACTCAATATGTTTGCGAATGCACGCAATCATCTTTGATCCTTATAAGTTACTTTTCCGGCTGAGCTGCCATTCTTTTAACTGGAATTGGTTCTCGACCAATCCAATTGTCGTTGATTGTACCATAAGGCTATTCAACTTATCCATCCCTAATCAGAGCATTGCTTCTGATCCCTTGATTTGGAAATCATATTTCCTTTGCATTTGACAAATGAGTTAGTCAGTTTTTTCTATAATCTGATCTCCTTGCATTCTTCTTCCTCTAGTTGAGTACCGATACTCGTATCAGATCCTTTGTGGACCATCAAGTCCTTTGTTAGATTGTTATCCGCCAGTGTCCTACACATTTGATCACTTTGTGAGTTCTTCCCCTGATACATAATGCCTTTGTTAAGTTGTATCCTCTGCTTGGCCAACCATGCTCTGCTTTCGGGCTTGTGTTATTTACTCTTGAAACTTGTGGTATATGCTTCTAAGAAGCCCCTATGGGTTGAACATATGCCTTCTCTAAACCGTGTGAACCCGAAAGTTTTCACGAGTCATACTCTTCTGGTGCTTCACCAGATAAAATTTCAACACTGCAACTTCATCGAACGTGTGAAGTGAATGAAAGGTTATGCATTGGAGAAGTGGGAGTCGACCTTGAACTTTGTGTTCATGCCCATGGACACGATGTAGATCTTATCATGGAAGCTTCTCTTAAATTAATTATCCCCTTGGTATAATTTCATCTTATATCTGGGATTTGATGTTTTTCAATCGTGGTTCCGGCCATATTGTTCTTCTTTGATCCCGTTTCTCGGACAAGTTAAATTACTTGTCTTTTGCACATCATTTCACCTGTCAAGCTTCTATTCTACTCTACCTTCGAGTATTACCCCCCTGGTATCTCGAGATTATCATGGAACTACATAACTTCTTATGAGTTCTTCATCAAGTACTACCTTCCCACTGATTCCAATTTTTCACGGGCTCTGAGTTATTAAACACTCAAAGACACCGATAACTGAACCGAGTCTGCTCTACGGTTCAACAACTCTTCAGTAAGCTTCTATAAGTACGAGTTTGTACCCGATCACGCCATTACTAGCCTGTTTGGCTATATCATTGTCGTGACGATTCTAACGGTGCTACCTGGTCCTTATTCTCGGAGCACCAATTTTCGACGATGAGCTAAGCTTATGTCGATCTTCCTCGTCTTAACACTTCGCCTTGAACTACGAGCTTGTTTCGAGTTTGTGTCATACCCTTGGTCTCAGTAACCTTTCACTTCATCATTCCTTTGGCTTGATGCCATCGCCGACCGATTACATCTTCATGAAATCTCTCAACAATTGTGTCGTGATCATCATCGGCATTCTGAGCTCTTCCAGGATGTCAATTGAGTTCATGATGAGAAATACCATCCTTGCCCTCGATGATTAGTGTTATCATCGACCACTCTACTACCTTTCCTCCAACACAGACTTGTTCTTGTTTTGTGTTGTACCTTGAGTTCCTTGCTACCCAGCATTGATCTTCCTTACCTCGGAAGTATTACCATCTCTTTTGTCAAGAATGTGGTGAGAATTTCACCACCTTTTAATAATTCTTGATATCATAATACTTCTTGCCATCTTCGTTCATTCCTTGGTCCCCGTATTGTTTTCAACCGGAATACCGACAATGGAGCTATGACGTGTGAATTCAAAACTTCTAACAACCATATTGCTTTGAAGTGAATGGGCGATAGTTCATTCTAAGTCCTTCGCTAATTGAATCACCATTCTGACATTGGTCGTGCAACCCAACCCATATTTCGGGCGCACCTTTCAACCAATGTTTAATTGTGTATGTTTTTCTCGAGCATACTTCCTTATATCATTTGATCTGACAAATGTTATCTCCTTGTTCACTTAATTGTGGAAATCCATCTTTTGGGAATCTCGGTGAATTGCCGTTGAGTTCACCAGACACCTCCTTGTCCTCTTCTTGGTTTAATGATGAACTACTGCTTCAGAAACCCGCTCCCATAGTTCATTTCTCGAGGATCTGGCAATGTCATTTCGACGATTTGTGTTGCACTTTTTCCTCTCGGACCCCCTGAGTCTGAGGTATCCTGACACCAATCGGATCTGAATCTCGGTCAGATATGATGGTTGGAACATATTTCCAAGAGTTTTAAGAATGGTATTTATGTGACCCGGTAAGGTGCTGACGTGCCTAGCACACCTGGCCGGAGGCCATGTTGTTATAGATTCCTTTCCAACAAGGTTATCCATTCTTCCATGAGGAAACTGTAAGACTTATTCTACAAGTTATTCCTGATGAATCCTTCGTGTTTCCAAAGTCTGATCTTCACCTGATGACCATGTCAATGCTATCTCGAAGCATGTCCATGGTACTCCGATTTTCAACAAAACCACTTGAAGCCCAATGCTAAATGTTTCTTGCTCAATTACCCAAACACCGTTGTATGGGCAATGTCATGAAAATTCTCTCCCCTACCTAAAGAGTTTTCTACATAATATCCTGTCATGGATATCTTGCTCTGCTTGTCCTGGGGAAGGATATACCCCTGATATACGTGTTTTAAGCACATCTTCCTTCCCGTTGTTTTGTTCAAACCTTCTTGTAAACTACTTAACCGAGCAGTGGTAATCCCCTGCTTAGGTAAACACCTCGGTGTACGTTCCTGTCTGGTGTAACCCTGTTACTATTTTGATGACATTCCGGTAGCCACCGATGGACGAGAACCTTGCCTATTGGTCCGCCTCGTTCAACGAGCAGGAAATGGTTCTCTTCGTCCCTCGCCCTTGGTATCGATGTTGTTGCCGACATATCTGACAGGCTACCCTTTGACACGCCTTGCTATCATGACCGTGCAAAATGTCGGCCCCCTTCCTACTTTCAACCACATGGTGGGCCCATAACCCACAGTTCCACAGGATCGAAACCTGACTCTCCTGCACCCCTTCTTCCCAAGGTTTTTCCTCGCGTGCGGCCTCGTATGTAATTCACGGGCCACCGTCCCAAGTGATCTATTTTGGTAGCAGACGCAATACTCAATCTCATTGCTCTGGACCCCTTTCGCATGTTGTTTCAGACATCGAACAATGGCCTATCCGTTTGAAACTTCTCATGGTACCTTCTTACTTTACTCTCGATATTTTCTTAAGTTCAATTCGAGAGTTACTTCCTACCCCATTCCCCGATGTTATCGACCAGATAGTCGACCTTGCAGAGGTCTGTTCTCCCGGAATGCCCACTCTTTATTCTTTCGTAAGTACGATGGAGTTCCTGAAGAAAGGACGCCGACTTCATCATGATGACCTAAAGCAGAGAAATGAAGACATCAATATATTGGACCGGCCTCTTAGAGAAGAGCAACCAAGACCGAGAAGACTCGTTAGAATTTCGTAACCAGATCTTTCCCCTTACTCCACCTCTTAAAATCTTGGGACGAGATTTCTTGTAGTGGAGGAGATTTGTGACACCCGGATAATTAAGCTACAGTAATCCCACGCTAATGATGCTACGTCACCACGTTTAACCTCGCGATGATTCGAAACTGTTTCAAAATTGAAATTCAAATTAATGTTAACAATAAAAAAAAATCAAAAGTTAAAACAAAAATGTTCAGGGGGGTGCCATAAATTGCATATGTAAATATGGTGCAACAAACACATTATTATAAAATTCCTAGATATTTTAGTGGTTGGAAACAACAAAACAATTAAATAAAAAGAAAAGCAGAACCTAATTAAACTGAAAAGAGAAGCCTCCCACTGGGCCAGTCGGCCCACCTGTTAGCCAGGCCGGTCCAACCGGCCCAACCGGCCTCGCCCACTCCCCTGGCCTATAACCCCTGTGGGCGACCAAACCCTAACCTCCACCGACAACCCTCCCCCCCACTCGCCCCCACGTCTCCCTCGCTTCCCCCCACTCTTTCGTTCTCTTCCCCCGATCTGGATCGAGGTCGGGGGCAGGGACCCGAAGCCGATGCGCCCCGTGGCGCCACCCACCGCGGGTCGGCTGATCCTCCTCCGCCGGACCACCGCATCGCC